>NW_023045034.1:0-50110 GCF_011762505.2 Arvicanthis niloticus | reverse complement strand
AATCATCTTGTTACTGCCTTCTCAGTAGAGCACACATCCTAGGTAGGGACACTACCAAGCGGGAACAATGGCTCAGCAATGCTCTTCGATTGTTCTCTCTTATCCTTCCAAAAACGTAAACACAAAATTTGAGCAAATTTAAATCACAATTATGCATCAGTTCTTAAATACTATCTTTTCACTCTCACAAACATATTATCTAATGTGTTCTTTCCTTCTTTACAGCTACTAAGGGGAGGTAGTTTGAGCTTTCTACAATGATGTGTCAGATTCTCTTCCTACCACTGAGTATGAGTTATAATTCTACAAAATGCAGATGAGTGTATCAGAAGCTTCTGAAGACTGCTAAAAAAGGCTGACCAAGAATACTTACCTTCTCCACCGCCACTCACCTCAGAACACTCTCATTTCTGGCTCTTAGAAATTGAAGTTTTGAATAAATAGTAGACTATGATAGTTGCAATTTGAGTTAACACTAAAGGCTAAAAGAGCAAAGAGAGTCTAAGGGCATCTTTCAGAGAGTCCAATATTGGCTTGGTACAACTACAAACTTCACATCAACCCTCTTATGTGAGGTAGAAAGAATATTTTTCTCTGAATATATCTAGTGATAAGTAGACATGTAAAAGATCTCAACATTTGTTATCTTACATAAAGAGCTGATAAATTCACTGGGTCTGTGTAAATGTAAACATAAATCCAAATATCATCATTTCTATGCTGTTTCATAAATTTCAACATTGCTCTCATGTCTTTTTGTATAAATATAAATAAATATTAAATAAGCAAACAGATTTAATTAGAATTTTTGGAAACATTAATTGTGCTACAAACTTTGGGGGAAAAGCATTCTAGTTTATCAGGATGAATTGGCATCAAAGAGAAATAAACAGCTATATTAATCTAGAAATATATATTATTTTAACTTCAACTGGGGTAACACACTGTCCAGCTTAATTTCAATTTCTGTTGCTATGATAAAAATATCCTAATAAAACACAGCTTTATGGAAAGAATAATTTATCTCAGCTTGTAATTCAAGGTTATTATCAATACTGTGAGGAAATCAAGGCAGGACAGTCTAAGGCAATCCGCTAATCACAATACATGCATACTTACTTTCATGTTTGTGTCCACTCAATTTCTCCACTCTTATACAGTTCAAGACTTCCTACCTAGGGAATGGTACCACCCACAATGGGCTGAGTCTTCCCATATCCATTTAGTTAATTAAGGTACTCATCCACAGATATATCTACAGGCACCCAGATCTAGATCTTTTATGAAGACTCTTCCCAATACAGGCATAATTTGCTTATTTATAGTCAATTCTTACTATTGTGTGAATGCATCAGAACCCTATATAAGATCTCTGAGGCATCATTAAGAAATTAGACTTGAAATTGGTAAGTAGGGAAGGAGCCACATTATGTGCAAGTGCATATGATAGAAAACATATTCAGTAAACAAATACAAAACATTTTCCTAAGTTTTGGATTAGATATAGTTGTCCATTTAGAACATTCACTTTCCCTCTCCAAATCAGCATGATCAGAGAAGAACTCCATATCCTATTGGAGTAACTTTCCAATAGTAAATCAAAAGGAAAGAATATTGGGGGAGGAAAAAACTTTTTTACCATGTGAATAAAAGTCACAAAGCAGGTTTGCTTTGTAGGTGTGTACTCCTGGAGTACAGACCACACTCTGTGCCAAGTTCAGTAAACAGAACCCAGGCAGCTGAAGCTAAGCTCAGACAGACATGTGGGGAGTCTCAGGCACAAACCTCAGCCTGGCTAATTTATAAATCTTCTGCTACATCATTTTATTCTGATGATAGTTCAGAATAATAATAGATACATCTCACAAGCTTTTGTGGGAATTTAAGGAGACAGTATTAATAGAGTAATTTGTATCATAAGAGGTACCCATTTATAAATTTCAACTTGGCTTTTTAGGAATAAGGGTAGTGATTCTCAATTACATGTCCAGAATTTACATGGCTTCTACATCACAAAGGTCCTAAGACCTTAAGCTATGCTCCAAACTCATTTACTTTGTTTCTAGAATCCTGAGACAAAAAATAAGGACTTCAGGGCTGGCTGCTTGCATGAAGAGGAATCTGTCTGTGCCCATATTTTCCCTAGAAGAGTTTTTTTTAAATGTGTGCAGGAGTCAGAGAGGTCCAATCCTTTCTACTCCATTTCCATCCTGGTAAATGAATGAGTGAGTGTATGTTAGAAGCCTGCCTTACAAGAATTTGACAGGAGGAGCTGTGTACTATTTGAGTTACTAATGGGATAGCAAACAGTTCCTACCATTTACTTTGTACTTTGATAATGTCTTGGTTTGAAGGGTCACACAGGCCTTTCTAAATATTAACTTATTTCCCCTTTCTAACATTTTGGAGGGGTCAGAGAAGGTTAGCATGCCCTTATGTTTCATAGATGAGAAAATTGAGATCAGAGAAAGGATGGATGAGGCTTCCTACCAAAGTCAACCAACAAGCTGACATTCCAGCTGCTCCTGCTTGTGGACAACTGGAACCCCATACAGGGAAATCCATCCAAATATATATTTGGATGCTGACTGAAAACTTCCAGCAAACTGATTTTTTACTTTACTAAATATCTCAAACAATGCTTTAAATAACACAAATGTATGCTGCAAAGGTGGCTTCTTCAGACAATGGTACAAAAGGGGGAATGAATAACTGCACATAAAAGAATAAGACATATTAGCTGCAAGCAAATGTACTTATTATGAGTCTGGGAAATTGAAAGAGTTGTCAGTACACAGTACAATTATGTAGGGCTCACAACATACTTACTTGATTACCAAACAGATGAATTTTTGTCCTACTGACAACCTCACTCACTCTCTAAGAAGCATAAAATCACACTTGAAATTGTAAATTTATGTGTGTGTCCATCTTATCTCTCAGAATTATGTATGAAGACAGAATATTTGTTGTTTGATCCTAAAAATATTCAGTACCTACATGATGCTTAACAGAAAAACCTTGAGTAGGTTTAACATTTATTTATTTATTTATTTATTTATTTATTTATTTAGAGAGTGTGTGTGTGTGTATGTGTGTGCGCGCATGCACGCGCACACACACACACATGCATAGCTATGCACATGCTGTGGTTTACATGTGGAGGTCAGAAGACCAGAAAACCATTTGGGGAAGTCAGTTATAGCATTCTACATTGCCAGCATAAGGAGGTAAGGTCTCTCTTATTTCTGCTGCTGCACTGGATTTTTCAGGCTATAGTTGGACCAAGAGCTTCCAGTTGATTTTCCTATTCTTGCCTCGGCTCTATCACATCCAATGTTTAATGTGGATTCCAGGTCTCTAATATAGGTTGTCAGACATTTATAGGCTTCAGTGAGCTATCTTTCTGGCCTGATATTCTATAGTGGAGGAAATCGATTAGGCAGCTCCAACAAGTTCAAATAATGAAAAGGTGACATAGCAATATCTGAAAATTCTTTTAAATTATGCAATATATGTATATACATATGTATATGTATAGCAACAGACTAGTTTTACTATGTCCTAGATCTTTCCAATGGAAGTAGCTTACAAGGCTCAACAAAAAGATTCTCATGATTCTGAAGTGCATTCTACATATTCTTAGATGCTTGAGAATCTTACTGTCATTTTAGGGCAAGCTGTGATTTATCTACCATGGAGCTTTGAGGATTCTAGAATCAAATGTTTGTTAATTCCAATTATTCCTCCATCTCAGTTTTTAGTAACTTATTAGACACTATAGGTTGCTGTCTGTGTTACTTCTTGTTACTGGACTCTCTGCTTCACCATTTCTTTCCCCAATTAAAAAAAGTAAATATGAAAATAAACTCAAGTCCCAATGAAACAGAATAATGGCCAAGCTGGTAGGCAGCTTTCTATGGTCAGCTCTGCCGGAGTGGATGAATAAATTACCTTGTGTGTCTGGCTTCTCACAATGTCTATCTATTCCCTAGAGATTTAGCTTCTAACTCAGTAATGACACAATTCCCTCAGCATTCATACTAAAACATATTCCAATGACTAGGGTAGAACTAGTAGAATTCTACTGAGTTAACAGTTACCTTCTTTTTTATGGAAAATGAGAGGCATAAACTTGGCAGAAAAAAATCTTCTTAACATAAGGATAGTAAGAAGTGAATGTGTATATACTTAAAGCAAACATTCTACTAACACAGGGAATATAACTGTATGACCACTATTTGATGGTACATTCAATGATTAACACTTAGGAGAGAATGCTGTCCAGTACAGTTCTTCTCTCCTAGAAAGATCCATGAGCCATCATCTCTTTGGCCCCCACTTGCACACATAGACACTCATTTGAGAGAGGGTAAATGCAGAGATTCCATGGTCCCTGTGGTAATGTGCTTCCCTATCATTGTAATGTAATACCTAAGCTAATCAACGGAAACAAACTTGGAGTTCTGGGGTCTTCTGCCTTTATTGACTGGCTTCATTGCCACAACGCTTATGGTATGATATGAGGCAGGATATCATAACAATAGGAGCATGGGGCAGAAGAATATTGGCTGTATGTTTTCTGAAGACTAAGGAAAGAAAAGCAAGTAGGAGCAGGGTACACCCTTCAAAGATAATGACTTAGTTATCAATTTCCTTCATCTAAGTCATACTTTGCAATCTTTGTCACATCTCAATAAGAAGTCACCAATGGAACTGTCCATTCATTAGGTCAGAGCCCATTCTGCTCTCAAAGTCCAAACTCTTAATACTGCACCACAAACTAAGCCTCAACACATGAGCTTTTTCGGGATGAACACTTAATATTCACACTGTAACAGTCTACTGGTAAGACCATATTCACTAACACCTCAGGTCATCTGTATGAGCCTATTGTCTGTTCACAAATTTCATACTGATATTGGTGAACACACTTCACAGTCTCACAATATTCTATCTTTCTACCTGTGCCTGAAACAATTCCCCTGTCCTTATTCAGGGAAATCAGTTGAGGACATTTCTGTTCTCCTACACACTGTCTTCACAGATTCATTCCTATCAGCCATATGTACACTGTAAAATAAAATACTTTCTATTTCTTACTTTCACGCATCATTTCTTTTATTTCCTTTTCAGAAAATCTGTTTTCAACTTATCTCAATTTGTCTCTGGAGCTCTACACAATCTGGCCCACACAAAACCATTTCGATTATAGTCACACACACACACACACACACACACACACACAAAACCTTCATTTACTCAGTTCACTCAGCTGGCCTACAATATACAGTGACACCTTGGTAACCCCTGTCTCTTTAAGATAGTCTTTAGTTGACATTCAGGAAGCCACTAATATGGCTGCTTTCCTACTCCGATCTCATTTTCATGGTCTATACTTGTCTCCAGTGCTTGTACTAGTTGGGGGAACCCCAAGCATCCATTTGCACAGTTTTCTTCTTTATCTAAACTTAGTCTTCAGTGGTCTAACTAGATTTAAGATGTAAATTCTATCTACATACTAATAACTGCTATATTTACATCACTAGTTCAGACGTCTCTCCCAAACACCAGACTTGTATATACCCTGTCTACTTAATTTCTCCATCTGGATGTTTAACAGGCATCTCAACTTCAGTGCAGCCAAAATGAAACTTTTAATTTCATGTATCCTTACTTAGCTTCTGTCACAAACTTCCATGGCACAGCTCATGATAACTCTACCCTTCTGTTGCTGAGAAAAATATCTTGGCATCACCTTCTTTTTCATTATACCCCACATCCATCCAATCCATCAAAAAACCTGAACCAGAATAAATGCATGACCTGACCAGTTCTTTATTAGTTTTCCAGTGTGATCATTTAGGCCACAGGGTGTCAACAAGTTCCTCTAACAACTTCTACTTCATCCTTCTGTTCTGGATATTTTTATTATATTCTTAAAGTGACATTCAAAGTAATCCCTTTAAAGTAAAAGTCAGATCACATCACTCTTCTCTTCAGAAGCCTCCAGTAGCTTCTCATCTCATTAAAATGGCCTAACTGGTGTGTCCTCTGCTAGACCCTTGGATCTCAGACCTCATTTCCTAGTGCTGCCCTTCTGTCTGGTCATTCTGTATTTCTGAACACTTTTCATTTCATCTGGATTGTATGCTGCCCTATCACATATGTGTGGATATATATATATATACTATATATTATATATTATATAATTATATATTATATAATATATAATATATAATATATATATTATATATTATATATTATATATTATATATTATATATTATATATTATATATTATATATTATATATTATATATTATATATTATATATGAACATCATTATGCCACTATATATATTATACATATGCCACTATAATATATATATATATATATATATATATATATATATAATTGTCTGTATATATGCATAAAACCTCTCTTTGAGGTAATAAAATACATCTTGACCTACTTTCAAGAATAACACATCCATGATTTTCATGGCACAACTTATATTTTCTGGATTTATTTTCACCATAACAGTTATTTTACAAATATACACATAATATACATACATACAAACACAATGATGCTTATACACATGCTTGTGTATACACACATATTTATACACACACACACATATATAGATAGAGACACAAAACACATAGAGAGAATAACTGGGTTGATGCAGACAATATGTATAACACACAACAGACAGGATGAGATACATTACATTTATCCAAGTTAACTGTCTGTCTGTCTGTATATCTATCCATCCACACACATATGTTATTTATTGTTTATATCTTCCCCAGTAGAATGTAAATACCATAATAATAGAAGTTTGCCCACTATGTTCTCAGTATCTGAAACACTTTTACAAACAAAATAGACTCTCAACATTTATTTGTTAAATAAGTAAAACAATAAAAACAAATTAAACAGTTATATATACCACACTTATAATTTTTTTCTGTTCTGTTTGTATTTGAGTAGGTTTTCCTGAGACTTAAAAATTTTATTCCATAGATACTTATTGAGTAGCCCAAACCTAGCTCTTGAGCATGGAGAGAAGAGACAGACATACAGATGAATAAAACATATGTTGTAGCAGACAGAGGGAATTAAGTCTAGAGAATGTAATTCCCCACTTGTTCAGCTGTTCAGGTTTAGTTCAGATGGAACATATGTCTTGACCTGCAGGCATAATTAAGCATCTTTTCTACTTTATTCTCATGATTACCCAGGGGTCTTAAAGAAATAGCCCTGATAATGAGTTGACAAATATTTTTAAAATGAGAAAACTATAATTTAAATATGAAAGCTTGGCCACTCTGGATTCCCCATTTCACTATAAAGGAAACGAAGAAGACTGGAATTAGCTTTAAGACTATAGTCTCTCCCATAGGAGCATTCTCTCTCTCTTTTTTTTTTTTTTTTTTATACAACCTATACTTCTCCCTTTGACTTCTCTGTGGGTTTATGAACCTGTAAAAACACTTTGTTCTCACTATCACTGGGATCCCAGTACCTTGCATTATGGTTGGTCTGACATATGTCTGGTTGGGACAATTCACTTCTGTATCTGGAACTCTTCTTATTTACTTAATCTACAGTAAATGTTCAACACAACTTTTCAAAAAAAATAAATTCAGGTTTGTCAATCTTGTTTTTAACTTATCTCCTTGAACAGACAGGCTTTCCTTAAAGGTTATATTCAAGCAGACATACTGTGCAAAACAATGTATAATTGCTTTGAGCCTTTCTGAGAAGTAAAGGAAAGAAATAGATTAAAAACAAGCATATGAAGCCCTAACCAGCAATATTGCATTAGCATAAATATGAATATGAAAATATATTAAAATTGATCATAAAACTGAGCATGTTCATGAATTGATAAAGGATTCAGATCATTGAATTAAATTTCTGCCATAATCCCAAATGTTTAAAAAATGTGAGAGATATATTAGGTTTGAAAATGTATCTCACAGCACCAAGTACTAAATGATGAAGAGGAGTCACTTATTTCCAGAAAATTGTGGTTTTTACTGTAAATTTTGGAAATCTGAAAACTCAGTCTGAAAATTTCTAAGTGCTGCTATAATTCTATGGAAATTGAGAATCATTCATTGTCTCTTACTTTTAGAGCCATTTATGAGAATTCATTAAGCTTTTGGAATTTTTAAAGAAGGTTCAGCTTCATAAAGGAAAAAGAAAGTTCTTAACAGATAGGAAATACCTAGAAAATAGTCCCACACTAACAAGCATTTGCATGACGGCTATCTGTGTCAAGATGCCCCTTCTCTCACTTCCTACTTCTTTCTCTTTTATGTCCCATTATTCAGTCTTCTGCTCCTTAAATGTGTTAAATCATCAGCCTTTCAAGGGCTTCATCAGGTTTCTGTTATGCTAAATCTTGCCCTTTTGCTATTGCGACATTAACAAGAATCTGCTTGGGGGTTGTTGACATATTTTGAGACTCAAACACTGCCTTAGAGACCACTCCAGTGTGGTAGACTCTCTGTCAGACAGGAAGTGATAGGATCTCATTCAGCACTCCCTTCCATGCAACTTAACCTAGTTTTATGCTGATAGCTCTGAAGGTTGATACTATTCACCCACAACAGCCTGTCTATTCTGAAGTCAGGCTCATTGTGGCAACTAAGAAATCTTGAAAAGGGCACAGAGGCCATGTTTAAGTTCATATTGTAGCTACCCGCCAGGAGTGTTGTCAGACATGTGACATGTGAAACTGATAGCAATGTGAAGATGGAGGCGGAGTGAATGGCAGAGGAACTCTACATACAGTCTGTGGGTCTACTCACTTCTTCCAAAACAGGAGAGCACCCTCAAAAATAAGTCTGAGGTGAGATGAAGGGTATGGAAGCGTGTATATGCAAGCCAAGCGTGAGAAAAGATGAGATTAGAGGAAAATAGGAAGAGGAAGTTAGAGTAACAACAACAGTAGCCATGTTGAGTGAGTTCTAAGAAAAGGATGGAATACAAACATCCTTCTATGCAAATCTCATCTAATCCTTTCCAGAACCCTATGTCTTATGTATTAATCTCATTTTCATTGAAATTATTAGTGATAAACCAAAAGCCTAGATTGATCTTGAGCTTATTTGAATTGGTACGACTGTTAAATGAGAGAGTCTAGATAAAAATTCATACTTCTCCAGTTTTTATTCTGTGGCCATAAGCATAGGGAAACAACTGTTTCTTTTAGAACGGGGCTATCTACATATCACACAAGCACATGCACACATGAACACATCTAAGCCTTTCATCCCCTGCTTCAGTTTTGTATGACTTAAGCTGTGAGAAGAGCTGAATCAACATGGGATTTTGTCAAATTACTTTGGTGGCTTACAAAATACAGGTGTTTCCATTTGCTTCTTGGTAGAATGGATATAGTATTTTATAAAGGTTAATGTGACGTTAAGCCTGAGGACTGTAGAAGGCTGGATGACACTTCTACTTTGGAGGCCTTTGGAAACTAAAACAAAATGGGCAGCGAACCGCAAAGCAATATTAAAAATATAACCTGTTGATCGTCTTTCTATATATACACACATTGGCATGCGCTTCACACAGTTGTACGTATAAATATGTTCACACAAAGACACTTGTGCTATATTGTTTCTAAGTATATATTAGTGTAAACTCTATGAAGATTAGTGGTAAATGCAGCAATTCTTGTTCTGCTGACAATATAAGAAAACTTGTGAAAAGTAACAATATCTTTATGACAGTTTAAAAGAAAAAACCCAGGGCAGACAGGCTGTTAATATGGGCATCAGCCTAGAGAAGGGAGATGGCTATGAAGAAGAGGAAAGCCATTATGTTTGCATTAAATCAGTGTCAAGGTCAGCCACATAGCAGGAAGAAGAACTTTAGAGAAAGAATAAGGTAGTCAAAAAGTACTAGAGAAAGCAAACTTAGGCTCTTACCAGAATCTGAAAAATAGACAAGAAGAAAAAGGAACAATTACACCTTTCAGATTCAGAAATTCATATTTCAGAAATATGGACTGGCTTTAGAAAACCTCATGGCCACTCATATTGACTACACTAGGGGGTGGTTGTATGTAGCAAGTATTTTGTCACAGATTGAATCATTCCTTTCTGTAGAGAGACTCATTAAGATTACAAGTAAACAACAGGAAGTCCTTGAAACTGATCAGATTCACTAAGTCCCTCTCTTCCCAAGAGTATATAGATAAATATAAATAAATAAATATTTATTTAATAAATAAAGAGTGCTGAGAATCACCCTGAGATCAAAACAGCTGCCTGGAAAATGCAGACTAGCTAAGCAGCCTGGCAGACACAGACACCAATAGAGTGGCCTAGAAGGAACAAAGACCAGCCAAGCTGCTCAGCAGAAGCTCTGATCAACTAAGTCACCTGTAAATGACATTGTCTAACCTGTTGAGCTGACTCCAGTGTGTAGTGTGCTTCAAGTATCTAACATGTGTGAGATATCACTCTTGCTGAGCTGAGTTTTGGTGACACTGCTGTCTTTGTGTCATTTCTACTCTTCTAAGTAAACTTTCACCCATATTCCTGTAAGTAATCCCAATATAAAACTCACTGAATCACCAAGTTGGATTTTGTATCTGTATTTTGGTCTGTCATCAGTTCCCTATCTGGAGTGAGGAGATATTTGTTCATGCCTCCTCAGGAATAGTATTACCCAAGTGAAAATTCCGGGAAAGAATAATACAATATTTCTTAAAGTTTCAGTACTTATTCTTCCTACCAATTTAGCATGGCTTAAGGTGAAGGCACTTTCCCAAGGGACAGTCAGAGAGTCACCCAAATAAATGAATACTTTTACATTTTGGGTAGCTTGTAATATTAGGTCTCCAATCAGGCCGGAGAAATAGCTTTCCCTAATGTCTGTTACAACATTCAGCCTTCTGAAGGGGTAACCCTAAACTCACTTAGGATTTGATAAAGAATCAGACCCCTGCCAACGATTCTGTCAACTTTCAGCTTTAAGCCCAGGTAGAACCAAAGAAAATTCTGGCTTGTGGACAAAAATGTAAATCGAAGTTACAATAACTAATCTTCTTTTGAATGGGCCTAGCTTCTTCCTGCTTCCTCCTGGGTAGGGATGTCAGGTGTGATAGTATGAGTACCTTTTCAATGAACTCATCTAGGGGACCTCAACACTGTATCAGTGATTACATATGTGCTGTAGCCAGGTTTGTAGAAGGAAGGAAATCATTTGCCTGGAAAGTTACATGAGGAAGGAGTTAGATCAAGAGAATTGTCTCAGAGAAGCAAAATGGGAGACCTTTGAGTAGAGAAAATATTTCATCCAGCTAGGAACAGGAACAAGTTAATAGGGAGTTTAACTTTAAAAGACCTGGGCAGAGATAGGAGAAGCCAGCACAGAGGGCAATTTAAAAATGCCCAAGTCAAAGTTTATTAGAATCTCTCAATAGACTCACAGGAATATCTATTAGGCTGTTCCTTATGGCTGTCTTTTTTGTTTGTTTGTGTGTTTGTTTTGTTTTGTTTTGTTTTGTTTTGTTTTGTTTTGTTTTGTTTTCCTACAAAATTCAGGTGGGAAGAAATGTGCCCAAAATCTGTTTTGAGGCACCTTGAGGCACCTTGATAGCTGTAGGATTGGTTAGAATCACAGTGTGAGCTCCAGTCCACACCCCTTTCACCAGATCACCTCTAGAGAGGGAGGAAAAAAAAATAAATGTAACCGTGATTTGATCTTTAGGTTGAATAGTTATAATTATATCATTCTCGGCTGCATGTCCTATATAAATGCTGCACTATGGAAACTGAACTGAGGCATGATAGTGCTCATGACTGGGCATTGCATAGAACGTTCCTGAAGTTTATCATTCTCTATGATTACCTGAGAATTATAACACCTGCCTCTAGGCATCAGTGAGATATTGAGCCCAACTTACTACACATATATTAAAAAGGAATCTGGTTCCTACTGAACACCTGGTGTCATCTCACATGGGTGTGTACTGGAACAGTTTGAGCTCTGCCATGCTTGTCTGACCTGGAAGCTTCTGTGTAAGTAACAGTATGTAATGTAGGGATACATTATCTATGACATAAGCAGAAATCAGAATGTAGCATGCCACTGTAATTATCCCTTAATTGGACTACAATACACATCACCATTTGGCATAAGCCCTTTGAAGTCCAGCACACCACCCTGCCTTGCAGGAATGTATGCCGTTACCACCAGCATAATCATTTGGGCCAGTGGCACATTCCCAGCAGCAGCTATTGCAGCAGGTAGGGAAGATAATTAAGAAGAGATTTTGATCATGCTGACTTATGGTGAAGGCAAGATATCAAGGGATATGAATGTAGAGACAATCAAATTATATTAAAGTCAACCACTAAAGCTTCCTTTAATACTGGAGACACATGAAAGCAGTAAAAAAACAAAGCTGCTCTGAATTTTTAGAAGAAAAAACAGCTATCTTTTGATCTCTGACATAGTATGACAGGGAAACACTAAGACAAATCAGCTGTACAATAATTTTTCTTTCTCATTTGAATTCTTTAATGTATAACAACATCCAAGTTGCTGTTGCTTTAAGAAGTTCACTCATTCTGTTGATTCCACAAATGTCTGGTAAATGCCTAGCCGATAATGTGCGTGACATATGGGCTGATAGGCCTTTATGGTCAGCTGTTCTCAGCATAGTATGGAAGATAGAAATATTTTCTCATCAAATATATAGTGTTTAGAATCAGTCAGTTCAACAAAATGGTCCTTGGAGCAAGGAAACGTACCTTGACATAAGCACTTATGATTAAGGGTAGGTGTGTGGTTAGTTCAGAATTAGATTTCTAGAGTAGAAAACCCTGATCCAATGATTAATATGGATTCAGCTGGGTCCATGGAGCAAAGGATGTTTTTCTATAGGACAAAAAAAAAAAAAAAAAAAAAAAAAATGAAAAGAAACAGATAGGTTGAGGTTTCAGGAACGGGAATAAAATTCAGTTCCCCACTATCTTGATGATCTTGATGTGCTAGGAGGGTGTGAGAAGAATTTAAGTAAAGCTGGACCAGTGTTGTATGTTATGCTGATGTTATGGTGATATTTTCTTTATTTGGGGGAAATAGAAAATCTTTGCCTGGATTTGATGATCAATTTTGCACCTACAAGGATGATAAGATTGGATGCTGCATGAAACCTAAGGAGCATGACTTGAGGTCAGGGCAACCAACTAGAAGGCTGTAGTCCCCAAAAAGGAAAGTCGAGACAGTCTTCACAGAGACTGAAGGGAATAGAATGAATGGAAGAGGAAGTAACCAAAGAATGAGCTGGGTTTTGAGGCTACAAGTAGATAACTAAGATCTAAAACAATATTTAGGAAAAAATAGATGTTTTTACATTGCACCTATTTAATGACAAATAATAACTGAGATTGACTCATTGATATATGGGATATATTTTGTCTTCTATGTATAGATAGATTTATATAAAGTAACTCATAGTTGAATATGGTGAAAGATCTTATGATTTAAAATAATCACTGCTGATTGGGTAAAGATATTAACTCTTTCATTTAGTGGATTAATCTACATTTTTGGATTTGGGGTTTAATTTAATGCACATTTTATGTGTTTATGCCAGTGACTCCATTTTATTTGGTTAAATATAGTCTGCTATACATGAAACTTTGTTTCACTGTACTAGAATAAATCCTGACTGCTTCAATTTTAGCAAAGATTTACCTAGTATCAGTGGCTCGTCTTAAGCCTCAAACTGAAATGACTAGCTATCTGTTTATTGAAAACATTAACCTCATGGGTGGCACAAAGAGTGTTGATGGTGGGAAGATGGCTGGATTAATAAGTAACAGGATATCAATAAGTAAACAGGGAGACATTGAAGGCATACATTTGTAGGCTTTCAATAAACTATAAATATTGACATCCTGTAGGAAATGAGGACTCAAAAAGACTAAGTAACTTTTGTAACTTATTTCTGATCATAAATGAAATAGGATTCAGGTTACTTAATAATTTAGTGCCATATACCCACATTATAATGTTAAAAGACTTTATACAGTAAATAAACTGATAGATGGTAAAAAAATCCTTTTGTATTTTCTTTGGCAAATTAAGGAAACTGTAAAATAAATGTTAAGGAGATAATGATATTGTAGCTCCCAAGGTCTAAACCACCAGCCTGGGAGCACATAGGGAGAGACCCATGGCTCCAGCTGTATATGTAGGGGAGGATGGCATTGTCAGGCATAGGTGGGAGAGGAAGTCCTTGGTCTATTGAAGGCTGGATGACCCAGTGTGGGGGAATTCATGGGTGAGGAAGTGGGAGTGGGGGCACATCCTCATAGAAGCAGGAGGAGGGGGGATGGAATAGGGGGTTCCTGGGTTGGGGTAAATGGGGAAAGGGGATAACATCTGACATGTAAATAAAATATCCAATTTTAAAAAAGGGAGATAATGGTAGTAACATCCATGCTTTTATAAGAGCTAATTTTAAATGATTTATCATCCAAATAAGAATGATAGGAACAAAGGGGAAAGGAAGAGAAAAAAGATAGGGCATCATTTGCATAGATAACTAAAAAGGGGGGAAGGGGAGAGGAAATTAGGGAGAAAAGGGGGGGCAAATCTTATTGCCCATACATACAGAAACTATCAATGGCATTTAGAATTATTTAAAGAAAATTACTTATCTACACTGTTAAACAAGGAATTATTCCAATGACCCAACCACTTATCCTATGGAAAGAATTTAAAAACAAAACAAAATAAAACAAAACAAAAACCTCTTACATTGCAATTGAATGAAGGCAATAAGTAAAAAGGGAGACATTGAAGGCATACATTGTATCATTGACAATCTGTTATCAGCTTAGCATTGAGACATTATTAGCTTCATTTTATATAGAAGAAATGTTAGACTCAGAAAAAGGCAAGAATATTCCCAACATAGTTTGTGTTTGAAATCTGAAGAAACAAGTACAATTGTTATCTTCATTATTCTCATAGACACTTCCCAACATTGGAAATCAGAACTGTGCCTCAGTATCTAAGCTTGACTGCCTTCATTCAGTTGCAGTGTACGAGGGGTTTTTATTGTTTTGTTTTGGTTTGGTTTTTTAATTCTTTCCATAGGATAAGTGATTGGGCCATTGGAATAATTCCTTGTTTAACAGTGTGGATAAATAATTTTCTTCAAATAATTCTAAATGCCATGATTTGAAGAATTTGCAGTCCTGGATGGACACTCACTGAATCCTCTCAATGTTTTTAGCATATGCTCATGAGTGAATATACAAAAAAAAAAAAAAAAAAGCATCCTAAGTCAGACTGGTGGTCCAAGCCACCAGTGCAGAGTGCACTAGTGCTGACATGAAAGGTGTGTTTGCCATTTGTACTCCATAGTAGCTAGCATCTTCAAAGGATTCAGCAACTGCCCAAGCAGGTTGAGTTTGTCCTAATTATAACTGTAGCTTAACTATTCATCATTTGAGTACAGTCACTTTATAATTTATTGGTGCAAATTCACGTAGGGTTTTTTTTTTTTTTCATTTATATATCTGTTAACACAAAAGGATGTATTGGGTGCTTTTGGCTCACAGAAAAAAATCCTGGAGCGTTGCATCTAGAGATTAAGATGGACCCACTGACCCTCAAATTGACAAGGTTTAACGAACCATTTGTATGTGAACATGAGTAGGTTAAACATATATAAAACATAACAGCAACTATTAGAAAATTACAATATAACTCACCAAGTTTCCCTGTTGAAAGAGAGAACTGCTTCAGATGGGTACATACCCTTTATACCAAACCTTAAACACACAAACCCGAAATATACACGGATCCTACCCCTTGGCCTCCAATTTTAGCAGACCTCTAACCTGAAGGACAGCCACCATATTGAGTTCAACCTGCAATATTCGAATGATAGTATGTCCATAGGAGTAGTTATGGTTTCCTTGTGGCCTTTTTATTTAAGTTTATTCTCTTTTGTGAAGTATTGCAATAGCTAACTCATACAAAATTTACTGTTCTAACATAAGAAAGTCTCATTAAATGGTTAACTCCAGTTCTTCCCCTTCCATCTTCTTCCTCCCATAAATATATATAAATACTACCCACTGGTTCCAAGACCACAGACCCAAATCCTTCAGTAGTACCACCTCCCCTCCTATTGTTTCCCTCCTCCTTCTCTTTATTTCCTTGTTCCCCCTTCTTTTCCCTTTTTCCTCTAAATTATGTTAATCCCACCGCTTGGTTCCAATAACACCAGACCCATGTCCTGAAATAGTTTGCCCTCCTTTCTCCCTTTTTCTTCCTCCCCACTTCTCCTTTTTCTTCTTGTTTTTGCATCAAGAAGCCAAGAAAGCTGGGATATATATTGAATAAATTGCTTATGCTGTATTTAAACAAACTTCTTTACCCTTCTATTACAAAATGACATCTATTGTTACATTATAGGTGAGAAATATAAGAACAGAGATTTAGCACAGTGCCTAGAATCCATTTCTACATATTAGAGCCATAAGGTCAAATGTACAAAATAGTGTTCATTATGCAATGACAGCTCAATAATCTTCTTTGTGGCTTGCAAAGAGGAGGGAGGGGTCCTTAGAAAAGATTCTTCCTGGTGACATTTCTTCCAATGTAGACCAAAGTGTTTGAGGACATAGTTGTACAGAGATCAAATGATTCTTAGAATAACTTTTGCAATCACCACTGTTAAGGTAACAAATTTGTTTCTTTGCTGATGAGACTATTCTGAATTTCCAGAAAATAGAGGAAGGAACTGTTTGCAGTGCCCTTAAAGAGGCAAAGAGGGATTATTTGTTTGTTTGTTTTCCTAGTCTTTGTGTTTAGGAAAGAAAGAAACCTGAACTTAATGCAAGCAAATGCTGCCAAACAGAAACTTTCAGGCTATATTTGCAGAGTCCACATGAGATGACCTGACCCTTGAATGCCCTGACCTTTCTTCATGTTATCACTCGCTGAGTTAAAAAAAAAAAATACACAAAGTGATATTTACAGTTTTCTGTCACACTATGATTCTGTGTGGCCACTTATTTTGTGGTAGAGGAAGATCTAGGATGCACTCAAGGTTATGATAAAAGGGAAAAGAAGGATAAAAATTAATATCTCCAGAGGACCAATGTGTATATTTCTTGTCAATATTTTTAATTCTTACAATAGTCTATTAGGATAAGTAGTTGCTTATTTATTAAGAAATGAGGAAAGTCAATCTTAAATGGTGTTTTAAATTTGGCTTCCTCACAACAGATTTTGTTGTAGTGATTTATATGGTAGAGTTCTAGCAAGAAGTTAATCTGAGACTTGCCTCTGAATGAAGGAAAAGAGGAGGACTGGTGCTATAAAAGGAGGAAAGAGGGCGTGGGAAGTTTAACTGAGGAAGGGATTGGAAGAGCAATATAGTTGAAAAGGGTAAGAGGAAAGAGAAATAACGCATAGAATATTCAAAAACTATGTAGGGCATCATTTTTTGTTTCTTGGAATTACACAGTGTTTATGTATATAAATAGAGTTTTTAAAAGTCATTCCATTTAGAGTGATACCCCCCCCACACACACACACACACATACAAACTCTGTGTATTCTCTAATAAAATAATCCAATAACAAAGCAAGAAAAACTAGGGGAATCCAAGAGGCACCCAAAATGATATAAACTATTGCCAGTGTCCTAGACTGCCTGCCAGAATTTGAAAGTAAGGCCATATTTCTGAAGATACATATACTTCATATATGGAACTGAGAAAAACCAAGCTTGGAACTGACCTGAAAGATTCCTCCCTGACGATTAGGGTCTCATACTATCAGAAGGTGCTATGCAAGTTGTTTTTGTGGAGAAGCAATTGGTAGTCCTACCCATATTCAAAACCCATATGCTTTCATAATCTGCAATGATGTCAGGACAGGAGAGATATTTACAGAGCGCAACAGTGGTAATTTTACTTTGGTGGTAACCAACAGCTCTCTTGGACTTAAGGCCTATTCCTCAAGAAGGACTTCATACCCAATACAGTAAATCTAGCCAAAAACCCATCTGTGGCTGGAAAAGTCATAGATATAAAAAAAAAAACTTGTTACTGTTGGTTTTCTTAGCCAATATAATTTTAACTGTTTCTAACTACCCATTTTTATACCTGCAGATAAGAGTAGCTTTCACCCTTCACCTATTCCTTTTGTAGCAGATAAAGAGTATTCTAGAAATATTCAGTTGGCCAAGATGCTGAGAAAAAACAACTGTGGAGTATCCAACACCAATTGATATATCTGTCCCACAACTTGTATCCCAAAGGCTAATGAAAAAATGTGGAAAAGGGGCCACAGAGATTCTAAGGGCCAGAGGTCCAGAATATCTGTTGATAGATAATCTCTCTCAGATATGACAGAGCAAATTGAAATATGGTTTTCTAAAGCATAACGGTGTAGGAGGAGCTAAGATGGGAGGAGTAAGGAGAGGAAGAGGAGGAACCAGAGAAGGGAGAGATGTAGAGCCATGGATGACCACGAATGTACCAAGAGCAGTTCTGAGTAACAACTTATCTAGGTTAGTTAACTGGGAAACAGCTATAATTATGTGAGCATATTGTTATTGAGCATTACCAAATATATAAAGCCTTTGATTAATATTTAAGCTTTAGAATCTCATTTCCTACCAGGCCCTCGTGGATGGTGGGATAGTCTGGGCACAGCCCAGATTTGGGAAGACAGTATAGAAGATTGGCAGAGCCATCTCCCAAGCAGGCGTCTCGTGGGTGGCAAGACCAGTGTCTCTAGCCACCTGAGCAGATGGCCTGAGCTGAGCAGCGGTGGTATGCCACCTCTGCTCCTAGGCTAGTCAGGAACATGGTGGCTGATTAAGAAAAACCAGATTAATTCAAGGGAGGAGAGGTGGGAGTGGGGGGCAGGTGGGTGCACATCCTCATAGAAGCAGGAAGAGGGGGATGGGATAGAGAGTTCCTGGGCAGGGTGAGGGGAATGGGGTAAGGGGATAAAATCTGAAATGTAAATATAATATCCAATTTTAAAAAAGAAAAAAGAAAAAAGAAAAGCCAGATTGAATGCAGCCATTTTAAATGTCTCCCACAACATAATGGCAATGTCATTTGGCATGCTAATAGGGACAAGTGAAAGTTCCTATGGTCCCAGCCATAGAAAAGACACAGGTGTTCAATGGCTGCTGAGAGGGGGAAACAGATCTTCTAGTACCAAACTCGCACATAAATTGTCCAATTCAAGTTGTTCTTCCTAAACACATGTAAATACATACAAAACTAAATGGAATAAGTAGGTTTAATATACTATATGTGTGTGTATATATATATACATATATATGTGTGTGTATATACTATATGCATATATATGTATATATGTGTATATATAATGTGTATATATGCATATATACAAACATATATGCATACATATACAAAATAAAACTATATTTTATATATGTGTACATATATAAGATATATGTACATATATATATGTGTATATATATATATGTATATATATATATACATATATATATATATACACACACACACAAAATAAAATAAAACTATTTTAAAAGAGCAGGATAGGGTAAGAGGAGAAGGCAAACTATGGTACCCATACAATGGAGGCCCCAGTGGATTTTCAAAGGAGGTCCTTCTTTAGTTGTCCCAGATTAAGTTAGAGGGCTGATATAGATCCTGGTAATTATACAAGCAAAATTGTTTTATGGATTCCTTATTAAAATTATTCCTGCTGTAAAACTATGACTGATTTATGTTATTTGCTCATTCATACATTTCTTTGCTAATTTATTCATTCACACGTAAACATGTAGAAGGTCCCCACTGCATCTCAGAAAGCCTATGGAGTACACACATGACCCACTCATTATGATGCTTATTTTTTGTCTTCTGAATGCCTTGTATATCAGCCTCATGAATATCTAAGTAAATGAAGTCTTTAACAGAGTGGAATATATACATTTTACATTTTATGCCAAATTGAACATAAGATTAATCTCCAAGTAAAATTTCACTCAAGGCTACAAAAAAATTCCTGAGGGACATGTGAAGACACTCGTATAAAGAAACCAACAATCCCTACACACACACACACACACACACATCCTGAAAACCACATTTTGTGGGTAGAACTAATTAAAGAATATCACTCACTGTCTTGTCTCCTCTGTGTGATGGATTTGATTCTGCACAGAAGCCAGAGTATGGCTTGGATTGCTTCTGAATTCACCCTTGCACAACTGTAAGTTCAATACTTCTCTGCCACCATGAAAGAAAATAACCTTACAAAGAATAATAACCCCTTACATCAAGAAATTCTAAAGGAAATAGATTATAAAATAAAGACTGAGCTAAATGAAAATGTCATAATGGGGGAAAAGTCTTGCCAGTGTGTTTTCATGGGGATGTGTGGCCCAGCATCCATCAATCTTAGGCTTCAAATGGACAATGTAATTAATATGACATCATTTGCTGAGACCTCAATGGTCATGAAAACCACAGTTTAGAGAATCTTTGCCAGAACAGAATATAAACTAAGTATCCATAGTTAGAAATGTTTATCAAAGAGAAGCTAAGCTTTCAGTCAGTCTGAAACATGCTTCACTAAGTACAGTGACCTCTACATCTACTGTTTTACCTGAAAAGAGCATGTGATTCCAGGATCCCATACACTGACCTACCATGTAACATGAGATTAAAGAGTAGAGCTTATTTAGTGTGAATGAAAGAGGAGAAAGCTGGCTTTCAAAGACTGTTAAATAGCTTCAGTTATGCTAATCAGATTTCTTAGAAGCACCCAAATCAACAAGCTTCTTTACTAAGAATGCAAAATAGAACCTTCTGGAAACCAAGCCATTGCTTATTCATTCATTCTCCCACAGCAAGGTCTTAGGCACCCACCATCTGCCAGACACTTCTCTAGGAACTGGGAGTGAAGTTATAAAGAAAGAGAGAAAAGGCTTTGTTCTCATGGAACTCTCCTTCTGATAGAAGGAGGGGGGAAAGGCAATTTCAAGTATAACATGAATAATTCAAACATATTATTAGATATTGGCGAGGATTATAAAGAAATTAAAGTGTAGTGATAATACTTTAGAGAACTATGAGCATTGAAGGCTATGGCTAAAAAAGTATTTAACATCCATGGGAACCTATGAACAGATAGAATTGTCACTAGCAACCTGACTCTGGTCTGTATGTGAAACCATATCCTTTGGTGTGTCATCATCTAGGGCAATGCCAACCTTCCCAGTGCTGCTACAGTTCTTTCTATACAACCTTCCTAGTGCTTTAATACAATTCTTCATGTTTTGGTGACCTCCAACCATAAAATTATTTTGCTGCTACTTTATAACTCGAACTTTTCTACTGTTATGAATCCTAATACAGATATATGATATATAACCTCCAAGGGGGCAACCCATAGATTGAGAACCACTATGATTTCTTGTTGCTAATTTGCCCAATTATTAGATACAGCTTAGGAGATACAGGATCTTGCAAAGCAAGGTGCAGACTAGCAACCCATACAGCTGGCAAAACAGAACTGAGATGTCATTGCATCTATGACACACCCAAAGCCATAAAGTACTGCTTCCTTATTCAGATGCTTCTGTTCAAAAGGAAGTAACCCAATCCAGTCACTGATCTCCTTGGAGTCTCAACCCCCTTTCTACAAAACAACAACAAAGTAACTTTTCTTGGTGTCCCCATAGAATCCTTCTCAGCACACTCCCTGTGGGTCTATGAACCCACAGTTTGAAGTGCAACTTAAATAGAGCGCTGAAGAACATCTGGCCTTGAAGATGCCGGCAGGTAATTCTGTCTTGTAATGCTTAGTTTTATTTGTTTAGGCTGAAATAATTAAATCAATTATCCTTTTACACAATAAGCAGCAAGTAATTTTTGAGTGCGATGAGTAAGGGAATATGGAGACTAAACATGATGGAGAAAGAAGATAGAGTGTGAGCATGAACATTTTGTTATGAGTAAAGAACACCCTCCCTCATTTACACCAGGCGGTGGCTGACTACATGGATTCTCTGGATTTTAAAGGTTTTGCTTGTTGATGTTAGGAACCAATTACAGATTGTCGGGAATGTCTTAATAAGGTGGATAATTGGATAAGATGCAGTTAGAGCAGCAATAATGAACATGTCTCCATTTTCAGAGTAAGAAAGAAACATGAATTCACCAGATTAGAGGGAAGGAAACCACCTTACTCTGAAAATGAGCAAGCGGGAGCTCAAAGTAGCTATGAAAATAGCTTAAAATTATTGATTTCCAGTAAGGCAGGACTGGTATCCTGATTCCTTGATTGTAATTCCTAGAGTTTACCATGTGTGCAATTGAAGTATAAATAAAGGCATTTAATGTAATATTTACAAAGCATTCCTGACTTATTTTGTACCACCATGAGTCCAGTAAATAGTCCATTTGCATGAATGATTAAAAACAGCAAGTGTTACAGCCCCATTCTGGAGTACCTGGCATCATCAACTGACCTCAGGTTGGATTGCACCCCTCCATGTCACCTAGGCACACCTAGATATGAAGTGTACAGCTTGTACACCGTGTGTAGCAACGTTGAGACCAACTGAACAACCTCTTTGATTATATCTAATAATGTTTGAATTGCTCCAGGCAGCAGTCTTAAGAGACACCCATATAGAATAGGAAAGACTATGTAACTGTATAATATGACCTCACCATCTTTACACAGTTAAAAATTCAGGGAGCACTGCTATTCCCCAGCGCATTGCTCCGTCCAACCGGAAATATAGTCACGTCCCCTACCTCATTTCAGAGAAATTTTCATCTCTTTTTTGGTTTCCTTCTCTGAACCTGTGCAGCTTGTGGAGCAAGCTTTAAAGAGGTCCTGGGAAAGAAGTGGAAAGGAGAACCACAGCGGCTTCTGCTGTGATCTATAGATTTCATTTCTGTGAAGTCTCTTTGTTCTCCCTTAGGGTGAGCAAGTTAGTCATTCCCACACATGGAGTTTTGCTGTAGCCAGGAAAGGAGGCTAGAATCAGCTAAGCTCTGTTTCTTGTCTCTTTGGGCCTTCAACCTGTCTAACTACAGAAACAAAATAGTTCTTACGAGATGCATACATGTAACTGAAAACAAAACTAATTATGCTAATTAAAAGTTGCTAAGCTTTTGGAACTCAATGAAAGACTTTTAAAAGTTGTAATAATTTCACCAAAATAAATGGTCTTATTTAAGAACCAAACCTCTTCCACACTGCAGTGTGTTTACAATGGCTAGTAGCCCATTTCTCTGGGTAGCTCTCTATGGGGTGGGTTGGAATAATCAGCAGCATATGCTGGTCTGAGGTGTGTGGGGTTGATAGCAGGTTGTTGAGGACCATGCATCTCAGCACTAGAGGTACAAGAGACATAGGATAAAATGAACAATTGCTATTCAAGAATTTGATTTGTGGGAGAAAAAAAAGCAGCATATTAGTTAGGATAAAATATTATTAAATTTATATTTAATTATATTTGCAAGTGCTGGAATTAAAAAAAAAATAGTAAGCTGAGGGTGGCCAACTTAATGTCTTTATAAAGTCAGCTGACCTAAACTGAATGACTCCAATCATACCGTTGCCCATTGGATAGAGTGTCCAAGGGCTCTGTGCCCTACATTCTGTTTCAGAGTCCAAGGCTTCATGGTATATAGGGAGCCACTTCTGTAGGATCAGTCCCTTAAGACAAAGAAATGGGGAATTCCCTTCCTTTCTAGGCCCACCTTGAGTGAAAACCCAGCTACTGGGCTACTGTCAGTTCTCTCTATTTTATTACCAGAGATCAACTGTGCCCTCACATAACTAACACTGATCCTGAGTGTTCTCCCTATGTTCAGGTAGGAATGCCATTAAGGATGGTGAGGAATTTGGATTAAGACCATTATGAAAAGTTATAGAGACTCCAAGAAGAATGAGCAGAAGCAGCTATAAGGTTCTTCTGAAGGAAAATCCAGAAATCATTTAAGAACAAAGACAAATGTCTCTGTGGTGGTTTGAATAAAAATGGCCTCATCATACTCATGCATTTGAACACTTAGTCATCAGGGAATGGTATTATTTGAAAAAGTTTAGGAGGTGTGGCCTTGTTGGAGGAAGTGTGTCATTAGGGGTGGGCTTTAAGGTTTCAAAAGCCTACCCAGGAGCCCACGTAGCAGCCTAGGCCTATGGATCAGGATGTCAGTTGTCAGCTACTTGTCGAGCTCCATGCATGCTATCACTCTCTGTCATGATGATAATGAACCTAAACTCTGAAACTATAAGCAAGCCTCCTATTAAATGTTCTCTTTCTTGGTAGTCATGCTGTAGTTAAATGTTGTAGTCATGTCATGGTTTGTATGTGAGAATGAGCATGCAGGCTACCCACTGAAGTTAATGGCTTCCAACAAGCTAAACAAAATTTTTTGAACACTATCTGATATTTGGGGTGGGGGGATAATTGGTGTATCAGGATAAAATATGTAAATATCAGATAAATTCCTTAGACTAGTGACTAGTGACAACAGTTTAATGATATTCCCATCAGGGAAAATTAGCCAGTTGGTTACAAAGCAGCCATAGTCCCAGGACCCCAGTTAATCATCTGACAAGTAGACATCCTTATTATATATGGTGGCAAATAATAGTTATTTATGAGACCCACTGGTAGGATAACTGTATCTTTAAAGAGAACATGAAATAACTTGATAAGGTACATTCCTCTAGAAAAAAATGTATATGTGACTTGCAAAGGTGACAGATTACCTAGGTGTCAAATGGCCCTGGTCATGTCAAACTGTAATGCTGAGCCTACTGTACAGAGAGTTTTTATTTTCCCATGTGTGAGGCAAATTCTAAATGATGTTGTAGACTTATGATGATTAGAAGAGCTTACATATGTAAAGTTCCTAGCACAATTTCTGTCATTTAATAATGTTATTTATCATGCTTTTTCTCTGACTGTGAGACATGAAAGATGCTTCCTAAGTTAGCATCAATTATCAACTTGACACAGCCTAGAGTCACCACAAACGCAAAGTTTCAACTGGGTGACTGTCTTTATCATGTTGGTGTGTGGACATGTCTTTGAGGGATTTTTTAAAATTATTTTAATTCTTGTGGGAAGATACAACCCACTGTGAGCTATGCTAATTCCTGAATAAGTGGTCCTAGGTTGAACAAGAAAGTGAAGTTGGTTATAGCCCGACAGCTTGCAAGCATCCTCCTCATACTTCCTGCTTATTCCCTTAACTGAGAGCGAATCCCATGCTTGGGAATAATCATGCACAGGATAAGAGTCACTCCTCCCTTCATGATACTGCCTCAAGTTCTTGTCAAATTGCCTCAGTGATGGGCTGTGACCTGGAAGTTTAAGATGATATAAAGCATTTCCTTTATAACTTACGTTTTAAGAGTGTTTTCTTTCACAACAGAATGAAACCATAACAAATGCCATGTAAAATCACCAGAGAGAATTCATAAGCATGCTTTTTTTTTTCCTGAATGCTCAAATCTCTGTTTTATAAAAGAAATAAGTGTTAGAAATATACTAGGCAGAAAAGGGAAAGCCTGATTTATAATTTCTGAATGTGGAATCTATTTTTTTTTTTTTTAATCCTCTGTATTTCTTTGTCAAAACTCAATGCTGGTGCCAGCCTCAAAGTGATGTACTAGGGACACATAAAAGCAGGTATGCAAATTAACCCACATTGCCCCTCCAAAGAAGAAATGAAGAAAGACTGAATGAATATTAGTCTCCTCATCTATTTTCCTTTTCCGTGCTCCAGGACATTGCATTTTTGAACTGATCTAAGTGGAAGACAGTAGTAACATCAATTCACAGGGGACTTTTAGGTCAAGATTGTTTGTTCAGTGAATGCTCATTCCCAGTGCTTAGACTTCTGTATAGACTGGAGAATTGACCACTGCAGATGAGCTTCAGCCTCCAGGTATGACTGAAGCATTCTTTCAGCGTTTGGTTTAGACTCAAATTCATTTCCTGCATCTGACATGGCTCTTTGTTGATAGGAAGGATATAGAATCTCATATTTCACATGTGTGGCCTTACAGGAAGGTTGAGGGGCGGGGGAGAGTGAGAGAGGGAGTGGGAAGAAGACAGAGAAGGAGACAACAGAGACAGAGTGAGTTTATGAATCTGAGTCATTTTGTTTTCCAGACTCCAGATCTGTCTAAAGAAAATATCACCCTTTTCCTTACTGGAAATGCTTGAAGGTTTAAGTTGCTACTGAACAAGGCTCTCACCTGTTAAATCCAGCCTGCCTTTATCTTGATTCACTCTGTTTGACTTGACAATTTTCAGCCAAATTAAGTAGACTAACCAGAGTTTATTTTGCTATGTGCTCTGCTAGATTTTAGCAAACACAGTGACTAATCTGCTCCACTTTCAAGCTGGGACAAGATAACCCTTCCCAGAAAGCTGGCCTTGTTTTATTTTATTTTTTCATAGCCAAAGTTGTATCGTACAGTTGAAAGATCAGTTAGGGATTTCCAGTCTGGTCGGAAGTCTGGTAAATGCATGCTAATTTTCATGTACAGGATTGACTTGGACTTCCCTCTTGTAAGGAGATTCTGTTTTGAAGCTGGTGTAAAAACTTTTTTTTTTTTTTTTTTTTTGCTGGTTAAAGAAAAATAATAATGCATACATGTATTTTAAAAGTGAAAGAACCAGGTGTGGTGGTATGTGCTGGTGGTCCCAGGCACTCAGGAGGTTAAGGAAGGAGGACCACTTGAGGCCAGAAGCCTCAGACTAGCCTCAGTAACATAGTGAGCCTCCAGCAGAGATATGAAATGAACAAATAAAATGAAATCAGTTTCAAACTGAAAAATCAGTGGAAATCATGCTTCATTTCAGACTTGAACCTGTCAGACTATGTGAACTTTCTTAACAAAAATCTCTCTTTTGTTCTTTTACAATGACATGCCACATAAAATAAATGGTAGCACCTACCAGACCTAACAGTCATATCATAATTCATTATTATAGAATTTCTATTTACCATTCCCAGAAATTTGTTGACATCCCCTGGGAGAGCATTTGAAGAGATTCACTAACCTTCCAGGATGGTGTTTCTGGAAGCCTAATGCAGAGCCATGAATTTTTGACAACTCTAGTAACCTAGTACCACAATATGCCTGAAAGCATGCAAGAACATATATGTTGAGATAATTAAACATTTTGATCATAACACCTGGCATTCAAAAGTAGACAGTAAATAGTGACACAGGGTCTACTGAGATGCCTACTGTTTGATGCTTCAGGATGTACGCTCTGGAGTCCTTATCACTATGAGAATTGCCTTTTCTTACTTTGTTGTTTTGTTTTGCTTTTGTTTTTCTTTAATTTAATTTAAGTTATGTTTTTACTTATTCACTTTACATCCTGCTCACTGCCCCCTCCTGGTCATCCCCTCCTACAATTCTCTCCTTAGCCACCTACCCTTCCCCTCCAGAAGAAGGTGGGGGTTCCCTGGGTATCCCCTTATCCTGCCACTTACGCAATCCTCTTCCACTGAGGCCAGACAAGACAGCACAGCTAGAACACATCCCATGTACAGGCAACAGCTTTTGGGGTACCCCTTGATTCAGTTGTTTGGGATCCACATGAATGTTAAGCTACATATCTGCTACAAATGTAGGGGGAGGCCACCATCCAGCCCATGTATGTTCTTTGGTTGATGGTTCAGTCTCTGAGAGCCCCAAGGGTTGTTACTTTGTTTTTATTTTGTTTCTTTCACACAGAAGCCAAGTCAACTTATGTTGGTAGGCTCTTACTGACAAGTACTTAGATTAATACGTTAAAACTTCATTTGTTATCTCATTTCATCTCTGAGATGCTTGTTGAGATGTGTTGCTGTTACCATGAGCTTCAGAGATCTGAATGACTTGTCAAAGCTCACTCAGCTATGAATATCTAGGGCAACCACTCAGAAAAAGACATAGTTCTTATTTGATCCCAAGTTTGCCCACTACCTGTACTTTGTCAAATCTGTATTTGTTAAGATACAGAACAACTTATTATTTAAAAGAAAAAAAAAAAAACATTGTGTGGCCAGAAACATTTGGGAAGTATGCAATAAAAACAAGTAACTTGTTTCTTAAATATAATATTTTTGGAAAATAGTTTTATTGAGATTAAAATATTATATACTTCACCAGTTTAACATGTATTATCCAATGGTTCTTTATTTGTTCACAGAGTTACAATGACCACCTCAATCAATTTGAGCACATTTTCATGACATCAAAAAAGAAACCGCATAATATAAGAATGCCTTAGAAGTAAGCCAGACAGAGCTTGTGTCCGGATTGTATCCCAAATATTTCACCAGTGAAAGCCTGTCTATAATCAAGCACTCACAGGACTAACAAATGCTGGAAAATGTTACCTGGCATATTTTCAGTTTGCCATTGCGTGCTACTTTCTTAGCTTTTTTATTGTACCTTGGAGTGGCTGGGCTGCTCTTGGCTCATCACACTGACCCAGTGTTCATGTTATTTGAGGCATAGCAGAGAAAACACAGACTGTATCCATAAAGCCATTGCAAATAGAGAGGTTAGCTCATGCTGAGATTACTTCTAGTGTTTCTGCTTATTTAAAGCCTTGTTAGTATTCTAAGAGGATGAATTTGGAAATATCCTATGTGTGAGCTCTGGGATCCATATTCTAAGGATGTGGATTACAGGAGTCACAGAAGGACTTTATATAGGCAGCACTTAGTAGTCATGTAAATTCTGGGAAACAATAAACACCTGTCCTCCTTGTGAATATGCATCTGGCTGAGAAAACAACAACAAATCTTTATGAGATGATTCAGTCCTAAGTCAGTCAGGAAAGAAAAAGCCAGAGAAGAGAAATTATAGAAGAAGCCATTTCCAGATATGAATATTGAGTCTCTATATCAAATTGAGATGCTTCACAAGACTTACAGCTCATACACTTACCCAATACATCCACATTTGGGGCTGGATCATGTTAAAGATGGTGGAACAAGAAGTCATGGGAAGTGGGTGATTGCCTCATTGCTAATCTCTTACCCATTAATAAAACGAGGAGAACAAGTGATGCCAGAGTGTCCATCCCCCACTGATACATCTATAACACAACACCTACACCTAAGGCATAGGGAACATTACAGAAGAAGAGACAGAAGATTATGGCTCTCTGCTGAGAGACACCATCATGTCGACATGGCAGGAAGGCCATATTCAGAAAATCTCAACAATAGGGTTACCCAAATAAGACTTAAGTAGCAACCACACCAGTTCACATGCCAACAAGGATTAGGTAAATTTCATAAGACTCTACTCATATGATGAAGATGAAGAGCTTTAGGCAAGCAATGGCTGCTGACAGACAGGGTTTAGGAGAAGAACAGATATCACACAGAGGGAAACAAAGGGGCAGAGAGAATAAATTGATTTCCATAGTAAAGAGTTGCCTAATATGTTATCCAAACCAAAGTGGTGATCCCTACATTCATGCACATATGAACAACAGTAAATGAAATCAGTATGTTGTATTTTCACACACACACACACACACACACACACACACACGGTGGGGCAGCTAAAGCAATGATAATTACAACTGAGGTCATGGATGTGTGTCTGTGTGTGTGTGTGTGTGTGAGAGAGAGAGAGAGAGAGAGAGAGAGAGAGAGAGAGAGAGAGAGAGAGAGAAGGGGTTTATCTAGAAGGATGTGGAGGAGGAAAGAGAGGTGAAAGTTAACTATTTTAAATATGAATAATGTGAGCAAAGAAGTAGAAGAAGGGGTTAAACTTCTACTTTGGGTCTGTTTGTTTTTTCTTTGTAGATGTCACTGCTGATTCACTTGTTTTTGCTATGATGATGCACCTAGAAATCTTGATCTGCAGCTGATGTTCCCTCATACTGAGGAGGCATTGAGCCTGTCTTTTGTAAACATCTGCATTTGGAGACCAGTTCTCATGATGCCTGATGCTAGAACACAACCCTACTCACTACCAAGCCTCTACAGCTATTGGTTCATGCTGTCAGGCTCTTCCCTCCCATCAATCACCTAAACACAATATGGGACCACATCCTCTTCTATTCTAGGAAATGGGGCCACACTCTTTGCACGCTGAATTTTAGTTTATCTTTATGCTTCAACTTTGAGGAAATGCAGGTGCACACATACCCACATACACACATAGGGCTATATAAATGTGTTTCAATGCACATATATTGCTATAGATCATTGGGTTTCAACCTGTAGATGGTTACCCCTTTAGGGGTTTAACAACCCTTGCACTGGGGTCACTTAAGACCACCAAAAATGGATATTTACACTGTGACTCATAACAGTAGCAAATTTGCAGTTATGAATAGTAGCAAAACTAATTTTATGATGGGGGTTCACCACAACATGATGAAATGTATTGAAGGATCACATTAGGAAGGGTAAGAACCTCTGCTTTTGATAGTATATGTGAACAGACATATGAACTCATATCTCCCTCATCTACCAACAAGTGGTGTGTTGATACAGAATGTTAGACTAGGTCTAGCTATACCAAAATACCAGGTATTTTAATTGGGAAAAAACTTATCTTCTACATGAAACTGATTCCTCATTTGGAAGATGGAAAAGGTGAGATTCCTTCATTGTGTGATTATGACATCATTCATTTAAAAACATTTTACAACTTGCAATTAGCAATGAGGTTTTCTTCCTTAGTCATTCATAGATTCAGCAAGAATAAAAGATGAATCTATTATGTGTGGGCAAGAAGATCTCAGAATCCTACAATGTAGCATCCAACACTTCCCTGGTAAATTCTAAGTAGCATTTCATTACAGTCTTCTTCTAGAAGCCTTTATCTCTTATGCTCAGTAAAACCAGAGCCTGGGTGCTTTTCCTCTCTCCTTCTCTCCAGTTCTTCCATACCAACTTCTTTGGCCAACCATGTCCTTTGCATAATTTATTAATATAGGGACAACTTCAGGTCTTAACCTCAAGGAACTTCTTGGCTCTTCTCTCCTGGACATTCTCACCCACTTACTAACTTACTAACTTACTTACTTACTAACTTACTTACTTACTTACTTACTTATTTACTTACTTCCTTCAATTTTAAGTTCAGGTCAAGACATCCAAAATTCCCATCTCTAGTCTGAAGTTCAACTTCCTAGGTTGAAGGATGTTGTTATGACTTATGGACTTTCACATTAAATATCTCCATGTTGAAAGCCATGACTTACTTTTAAATAATCAAACCTTTGTTGTTCTTATTCCAGAGTTTCCTCTGCCATCCCTATTAATAGACAAAACAGTTAATCACATTTACCTATACTTACTGTAGTACCTAAGCTCGAAGCCTAGCATGAAATTTCCAACTCTACTGCTTACTCTTCTAATGAAAACTGTCAGTACTTCTAAACTGAACATTGTCATTGAGATTTTCTAGTTGACTTCACACGCTCATCTTTTTTTACTCCAAATTAACTTTCTTGCTGAAAACGCTTTAAGAATTTGCCATAGTATTTTGTAGAAAGGCAGTTGACAGCATGATGTATATCAGTCTGGATGAACTGATGCATTTTATTTACCAGTTACATACAGATTGACTTCTCCTGGTCTCCTGATAACTTTGACCTTCTTTTGGATCATCAGACATACACATGCTTTTCTGCCACAGCTCTCACTTACCTCACATCATCCTGATTCTCCCCTAGACCCATCTTCACTTAGTAAAGTTTTACTCATAGATCTATGTTACTCCTTCATTGAGAAGATTCCTTGCTCTGACTCATGTGCCTATAATAATAACTCCTTGCGGTCCTCCCCCCCCCCCCCAATGGGAACTTGTATTGTGCATCCATATATTTACAATGATTATAATTAGGCAGCTTTACTGTCCATTTGTGAATGCAGTATATGACAGAGGACACTGTTCTGCTAACATTCCTGAATATACATCTCCCAGTATAATTCCTTAGAAACAGCAGACTTTAAGAACCTGTTTATGAATAAGTCAATTAAAAATAATATTTTATCACTCAAAAGGCAGCCACTTTACCCTTGAAATAACTGTCTTAATAAAAATATTTGGTTGATAATTTCCATTAATTATTTGAGTTCTTGAATCAAAGAAATAGATTATAACATAGATTTTTTTTCTAGTTAATGGAGGTACCCAGTGAACAAAAGCTGAAAAAAAAACCTAATGAAGACAGGCCTTCATTTAAGGTAGGTACAAAATCAATAGCTCTAGCACAGTGACAGAAATATGGCCTTATAATAGAGAATCAGAATACAAGAGGGGGTTTTATTGGCTATAAATTAGGATTGGGTCAACTCTGGAATACCCTGGACAGGCATTAATATAGATGTTTGCTGCATTGGCAGAACTAGAGCTAACATAAGAATGGGGAGAGTTTAGTGCTACTTTAAACCCCCAGTATCTTCCTATTCTACCACCATTGAAAATGCACTTATCAGAGCTGCATGGCATTGTGAAGATGGTAGAGAACAGAGAGGCCACCTTGTTTTTCTGAGTTTCCTCACCCTTCTTATGCTGATTTTCTTAAAGATTTAGTCTAGTCGACATACTTTGTCACTGAGTAACTAGAAAATTCCTTTCCACTCTCATTATTTATCCCTAGGACCTCCTTTTGGGCACTGATCTTCAAAATCTCCAGTTTATTCTTACTTTCAGTCCACAGTATGACAAACTCAAATGCCTGCTGAACATCTTCTTTTCTGATTATCTTGCATCAACCTTAAGGTAGTGCCATTCCTTCACATGATATGCCATTTATAATAGCATCCTCTGCTGAGTCTCACCTTAAAAATTGATAAGATATCCTCCTTTCCTCATTAGGGCTGCTCTAACAAACAAATGCAGACTGGGTAATTTATGCAAAAAACCATGTACGTTTGTTTCCTCACAGGTTTCAGACCTGGAAAACCTAAAGTTTCAAGCAAGTTCTGTATCTGATAAGGGCCAGGTTTCTGCATCCAACATGGCACCTTGAACACTATGCCTTCACTTGGCTTAATACAAAGGGATCAAATGGGCCTAGGAAGTCTCCTCCAGATACTAATCTCAGACATGAAGGTGGAGACCTTGTGGTCTATTTGCCTCCTGAAGGCCCAACGTCTCATTGTTATTGTTTTGAAAATTGGGTTCTAACATAATTTTGAGGGAGTACAAACATCAGATTAAAGCTGGGGTTTGGCCTGTTTTCCCCAGTTATCAAACCTGTGGCAGCAAGCTTTTTAGACTTCCTTTAAGAAAACCTGTCTCTAATATTGCATTCTTGAGTCTGTCTGTAAATTGTTGAGGCTTAGGAAATTGGAGAATTCGATTGCTTGCATTTTCTGAAAGTTAGAAAGTGATCAGTTTCTGAGTGGGCTCCAGGATTCTCTCTTGGACACTGCAGCATAGTTTTAAACAGTGAGTTAAGTTTGAGATGTACAAGGTGCCATGTTGCAAGCAGAAACCTGGCCTTTACCAGGCACAGAACTTCCTTGAAATTTGATCTTAGGTTTTCCAGGTTTGAGATTTTTGAGGAAATCGATTTCTATTTTTACATAAATTACCCAGTTTACAGTGCTTTGCCAGAGCGGCAGAAATGGGGTAAGGTGGGTCTCTTTTCCATCTTTTCTATTTTGTTTGTTTATGTCTGGGTGTTAAAATCAGACCAATTCCTGCCATCATGCTTTGGCTTCTGTTTCTCTTGTCATCTGCAAGGCCTTCTCTATCCCTCTAACCTTATTCCCTTGAAAGTCCCCACTTTAAGTCACCGCTGAGGCTGTATCTCTGAGGATACATTTTGTGACTGCTCAGGTTGTGCTGAACTTTCTTCATCTGTGGCTTGCCAGCTCTCTGAGACTACCTACAGCTGTGAAGAAATATGTTAATTTGTGTTACAATGATTTGCATAGCTTAGGTGACTCAAAAATGCCTGCTCCTTTCATTAACATAGAATTAAGATGTCATGGCTAACTATTCCATGTTCTAGGGAAATTCGAGGGGCTTCTCACTATCACTAAGATATCTGAGAGTTGGAGCAGGTTATTGGCCTGTGTCCTTCTGCACATACACTGTTATGAATTCTTTGTGATCTACTCTAAAATATCATAAGACCTTATCACAAAACTGTTTCCCTTTGCAAAGGTGATTAAAATATTTAAGCTGCATTTTTCTCACTAAAGCGAAGCAGTAGAACATTTCTCTTGGTCTTGTGAGAGTTAAGTGAGCTATTTCATAAGAAGCACCCAATAGAGTGTTTAATACATAGAAAAATCTCTCTAAATATCAGTGGTCATAGTTGTTGTAATCAATAGAATGAATAAAACTTGTCTGATTTTCTTCTCACAGGCTTTAGTTCTGAAATTGGTTTTTGGTTCATAATTTGGTTTCATAACTATATAATTTGGTTCATAATTTTGGTTTCATTATTACATTGAGCAGAAGGTGCTGGATTTTTCATGCAAAGCCAGCCCTGAGAGAATCAGAGCTTCCCTTTTGTTCAACATACACACCCCATTCCTGACCACATTGGGTCATGTTACTTTATCACCAACCTAAGTCCTGAGTCGGAAGCATGTAAGAGTTTGCTCTGGCATTGGGGGTTTTGGGGCTTTGGACAAGTTTATGTCATGTATCCATCAAACATTATAGAAACATGGGAAGGTTTTCAAGAGGCTTCCAACCTCTATGCTCTCTACCTGTGTGTGTGTGTGTGTGTGTGTAATATTAAACTACCTGTGCACTACTTATGTATTAGTATACTTTTCACTTTATAAATGAGGAAACAGACTCAAAACACATAATTTGATTAATTTAAAAATTACCAATAAGTAAAGAAGTAGATAGTTTGATTTTTCTAGTATTTGTGAGGCCCTAGTTTTCATCTCTAGAAATACAAAGAAAAAATCATTAATTAGTCTAGTCAAGAATTAAATTGAGGTAACTCAACTATGAGGCATGAGAATTAGCTATTGCATTGTACAAATAAATGCATGGACTAATTTTTTATCACAGAGAGAGTAAATGCAATTGGCAGCCTAACGTTTCTACAGACACGGCTAGAAAATCCTTCTAGGTCATATCTAATCTAGAACTAGTTAATTAAAAATGAAAACAACATTTTCTCTAAGAAACTAATCATGGCTCTTCATGAGTTTGTGGAAAATGAGTCAGTGTGTTAAAGTCCAAACTAAAGCTTAGAAGGAAGACTATTACTCAAAAATGTCATTCACTCTTTTCTCTGCCCAGACACTGGAAACTGCCCTGGCATCGTGATGTGCAGTGCACACAAAAGAACATAACTGCAAATTGTACTTAGCAGTTTATGTGCTGAGGAACAACTGTGTTCTAGTCTTCTGCTCATTGGCTGGGCTTAGACATGAGTCAATTTCTGAAATATGAGTGATAGCAAGCAAATGATACAATAAGTGAATGAATTCTTATAATGTGATTAGTAACTAAAAGAGAATGCCAAAGACAAGAGATAAAAGCATCAGGCATACACAAAACTAGAATGTATTCTTAACGTGGGTAGTTATTATTACATGAGAGGTTATATAAAGCCTGTTGAAAAAAACCCTAAAAAATTTTGTCAATAATAATAGTACACATGGATCTGTTTCAACTCTACATTTTGTCCAACATGCAATATGGAAGCCATTTTAGAGCTTCACACTAGAATCTAATCCCTACCACATACTACCTTAGCCTAAATACTCATGAAGTTGGATGGATGTGTAGCAGACCATACACACACACACACACACTGTATACTTATATGTATATACTTGGATTTTTTCTTTGTCTTGAATAATCTGGAAGGAGGACACAGGAGTCCTGTGGTAAACACTCAGTTATATACACTCTACCATCTAAGTCCTGACTTCTTCTAGTCACTGACTAAAGCTAAACAAAACCTTTCCTTAAGATCATTGCTATTTTCCTAGATTTATGTACATATATTTTCATATATATATGTATACACATACATATATATATAACATTCCTCCTATCCCACTGAAATGTTCTCTGTATACTTTGAAAAAAAATTGGTAGCCTCAAACTTCAGATATAATAAGAGTTTCTTAGTACTCTTATAATGAGGTCATAGTTAATATTTGCAACATTGTTTGATATTAGACTTACTCTCACTTTCATCCTTTAAGTCATGGCTGAAATCTTTCCCCTCTTGAAATATGTCAGACTCTCTCAACCCTCCTCAGTGATGTTATACATGTTCTTTGCTTAGGTTCTATACTCTTTTCAACCTCACTGTTTTAATCTCTGTTTTTACTGCTTCCTGTTCCAATGAGATTGCCTGTGGGTAATTGGCTGGGAACGCTGAGAGTTCCTCCAGGAGGAAGTTAGGCATGGCTGCTGTGGCTCCATGGTGTCTCACGGTGTGGTGTGGCCCCAATGACACGAGAAAGTCCATGGGTTTTTACAGGCTTTAATGTCATGGCAGATGGTGGATGGATCTGGATGCACTTCCCCTGAAACCCAGGGCAAACCTGAGTTAAATAGGGAGGGAGAGAGGAGGGGAGGGGCTGGGGAAGAATGTTTAATTGGCTCCACCCTCTGGCCTTCAGGTACCTCATTAGTATGTAAATCTCTCTAGGGCCTGAGGCCTGTTCCTACAGACTGATGGCCATAGACCTCTCTGTGGGAGGGGTTGTGGAGGGCTGAAGCTAAATGAAAAGAATCAGGGCCGGGAGTAGAGCTGAATTCCTGCCTTCCAATAATGGTCCGGGGTTCCAAGCTAGTGCTCAACCAAGCACCCAGCTGCTTCTCACAGCCTACCGCCCCACAATTTCCCATGTAGGTGTGTTTTCCCATGTAGTCCACATCACTGCTTTGTAATATTCTCCATGGACATTATTCTAATATATATATATATATATATATATATATATATATATATATATATATATATATTGATGCCCCTTCCATTGAATGGTGTGACACATCATATCACTATGTGAGACAGAATTACCCACATATTTGAGAATTTTCTATATACTTTTAGGGAACAGTAGGATTGTTCTTTCTTATTCCCATATGTTAAGAAAGTCAATGTGGACTTTCTATAGTCGATGGCAGGTAATTAAGATAAAACATACCATTTCATGTGACATGGACTATACACAGCCTACCATTTTTGCTTGATTTTTTCCATTTTCTATTGCTCAGTTTCAATCTGATTCTATAATCTTGTCTATGTTGGAAAGGACAATATCCCACTAAAGAACACTACCTAGCCCAGTGCTACAGTGATGGTCATGGTTTGGGTGACTTGAGGTGTAATAAACAATGGCAACTTCACTTTCAAAAAACAAACTGAAAAAAAAAAAAAAAAAAAAAACAAAAAACAAAAAGAAAAAAAAAACAAAGAAGGAGAAAAGGAAATCTTTCTGTGAAAGAGACTATGAGGTAATGTTTTATAGAAAGATCCAGGAAATATTAAGGAAAAAAAAAGGGGGAGACTAAATAGGTCATGTAAGACAATGATAACAAAAGGGCTATAAAATGTTCATCTCTATAGCAATTTAAGTGCTATGTCCACTGCAAACATGAGGCAGAACCACCCTTTGAACTAATTTTCCAAGATGCTATGCTGAGTAAAGTAGGTTCAAGTTAAGAAGACTCTACAAAATGTGCATCTCTATCTAGGAACAGTGAATGGAAAATTCACAGGAAGAAAGGGTCCTTCTAAAGGGATAAGACATTGGATTGGATTAGAGAGCCATTGTGCTGATCCATAGATCCCAGAAGAGATTGGCACCAACTACTCCACCAGATTTAATATGTATTGTACTGTCTGTGGAGGAACTGGAAGTCGGAAAATAATGATGAAGCCTGAATTCAACAATAATGATGAAGCTAAACTCAACAAATTGAAAATGACTTGTTTTCCTTTAAAGCATTTGGGGGAGCATTAAGGTAACACATTAGAGATAATATAAAAACTGATTATTCTACTTCTACAGGGGTCATGAATCCCAATATGCAAATTATACACAAGATTTAAAATAGGCCATGTCTAGTCTCATCATGGGGCAAATAAAATTTATATATAGACAAGGCTCAGCATGTCCATAGTAGGCATTGTTCTTCATCATGCCGTTGTCTTTTGTATGTTCTCATCTCACTACTCCAAAATCCCTGGATGCATAATGTCATTCTTGGTCTACATACTCATTTCTCTCTGTGTCTTTCTCTGTCTCTGTTTATCTATCTATCTATCTATCTATCTATCTATCTATCTATCTATCTATCTTCTATCTGTCTATCACCTATCTATCTACCTATCTCTCTCACACACACATACACATACACACACACACACACACACACACACACACACACACACACTACAGCTACTGTCTCACTGGGTTATATTTTGTTTCCTTCCTTGGAGTTGCACATGTGATTTCTGGTTCTGAGAATATTGTACTTACGACACTCTGTGTCAGTGTTTTTCCAAAGAGGCTTTTACAAATGCCCAGAGATAGTTCTGTTTGTTACAATTTGGGTGGAAGTAATATTTCTTTCCAGGAGGTCATGGCCAGGGTTATTGTCAAACATTCTATAATATACAAAACCTCTCCCAGTAAAAAAATTACCTAGCCTCAAATGTCAATAGCACATGGTTGAGACAGTAAACTCTAGAGAATTCAACTATTTATCTTTCAGGTTTACATGTCATGGTCACTACTGGGGCATCTTCTTTGATCTTGCTGATTGTAGTAAATAGTTCAGCTCAGTCTACATTTTTAGCTTTTAGCAATGATCACAGTTGAGATTAATTAATTTTCTCTCTAAGCATTTACACAGCCTGATCAAAAGAGTAGCTTCAAGGCCATCCAGGGAAAGCTCATCTAAAAAATGAGATCTAGGAAAATGGTCAAGATTCACAGAGAAATGGAAATGTTTTATTGCTTCTCTTTCTCAGTGCATAATAAGCTTTCAGTGGAAGTTCTATATTCTTTCTCCTCCTTCTCTTCCTCTTTCTCCTCCTTTTTCCTAAGAATACAAATACATTCGGAAATGTCTTCAAACCTACCCCACTTTTACTTTGAGGCTTCTAAAATGCAAACTCCAAGCTGGCATTTTCATCTTACCTCTGGATTTCATATTGACAGGTCCAACAAATATGCTTCTTAAATATTATTTTTTGAAACCCAGGCCTAAGGGTGTATGGTTCCAGGATTGTGGAGATGGAGGTAGGCGAGCCCATGAATCTAGACATAGAAAACAGCCAGCATAACATAGTATAAGCCCACAGAAAGGCTGGTTCTTCTATTTATATTTTACCTACTCTTTTTGTTTTCCTATAATGATAGTATCATGTAAATGACTTTGCTGTTTTCTGTACCACTTTCAACCTATTTTTCAATAGGGAAGAACTTAGAATGGGGACAAAACAACTAAATTCTGTGTGCTTTGCCTATGGGGGCATCATACAAGACAACATACAAGCTCCAATCCCACTCTGTGATACTAAATTCAACTCCACTATTTTTGTACCTTTTGTTCACTTCACACATTGATTTTAATGCTGGCTTATTGTGTGATTTGTACTGCTAGAACAAAATGCCATAGACTGGGCAGCTTATAAACGATTTAATTTCTTATAGTTATGGAGCTTGTGTAATTCAAGATCATTGTGCCTATAGGTTTGGTGTCTCTTGACTTTGTCTCTATGCTTCTGGTCATCTTTTTTTGTTTTCTGTGTTATTACAAGATAAGAAAGATGGGGGCTTTCTCTGGTATCACTTTCATAAGTATTAATTTTTTTCTATGAGACAAATTCCCTAAGGTTCTATAGCAACTAATCACTTCCCCAAAGTCCCAATATCCCAAACCTCTTCAACTAGAAATGCATAAACATTCAACCAACCACACTTAATTTAGTTCTTGTCCTTTCTTATGTTCTGTATCTTAGAAGCATATTCTCCAGTCTCTACAGTATGTCATAGTTAATGTAGTTGTCACTATAACCACCACAAGGAGCCTTGCTGATATTTCTTCTTAAGAAATTGTGAAGTCTTTGATTTGAGAGATGGAAGCTTTAGTGTGTTCACCTATGTAATATACAGCTAAAGCTTCCGGTATGAGTACAGCTATCAGATGTATTTAATGAAAAGTACATATTTATTTGCAAAACTCATCCTATTTTATGTCTTGGAAAAAATGCCTGCATGTATGATGAAATTATGGGTCATTTTAAGAACTCCTTGAGTTCCAAGGCCCTGATAAAAAGAGATGAAGCATAATACTAATGCCTAGTGTATGCTTTGAACAGTCATGCAGAAAAGCAACTATATAAGAAAACTATAAAAATGTACCTATTGAGAACATGTTTTATAGATAGGGTCCATATAACCCAGAGTAGCCTTGAAGAATTTACTGTACAACTAAGATTGTTCTTAAACTACTGATTCTCCTGCATCTACCTCCCAAATTCTGGAATTAGACTGAAGAACCACCACACCCAGCTTTCTTTCGTTCAAATAAAAGGATACCAGTGCTGGCAAGTGTATGTATATAGCTGTTCTCATTTGTGTTCTAATGTAAATTGCTGAAATGTCTTCCTAAAATCAATTCAACAATAACAAAGTCCTTGAAAACCAATTGATATCAATATTAAACATGGGTTTTCTATTAGTTTCAAAGAGTTAATTGGATATATCACAAACTACCTTCACTTTCTCTTGATTTGCTACATCTTCTCCCTGTACCTTGCCTTCTGTAGGAGGCATGTTAAAAATAAAACACACACAAACAAAAACATAAGAAAGTGGCAGTTTCAGGGGAAGCTACAATGGCATAGTACAAAGTCCTGGTTTCCCACAACAGCACAATAAATAGATAACAGAAATCTTATTTCTTGGAAAGTCTTATGGAAAGAATAAAAATGTTTTCATTTGCAACTCTTTGGTTATATGTTTTGCCTGTGGGTATACTAATACTGTCAGATTTGTCTTTTACAACTCAACACAATGACCATCACTCAAGGATCGTGATCACTAATGATTGCTGTGGACTCTGAGTTATTTTCTTAGTATTGCACAGCTATTTCCAGTTATACTTCATACCTGAGTCTCTTCATTCAATTAAACTTTACCAGTATGTTTTGAGCACTTATTATATACCAGCTACTTATATTCAAGCCAGTAAAAAGCACCATGCATGTCCAGGCAGGGCTCATGATTCAGCAAAAAGAGAAATTCATGTAAACAATGATACAGAGATGGAAGATATGCTAAAATCACCTCTGCCACCAAATACCACAGAATGATGGGGGACAAAGCAAAATGAACTAGAATGCCTAGACAACATCAAAATGCTTAGAAAGAATAGAAGAATCCCTGGCAAAGCCACAGCTAAATGGTGACTAAATGCTCCAATGGTACTTGATGTAAAGGCTTCATTCCAGGGTGGTGTTATTGAAAGGTGGTAGGATTTTTAAGAGGTGGAGTCTAGTCCTCAGATTAATGGGTCACAACCTCCCTCAAACAGGACATTGGGATGTTTTTGCCTTTATCATTTTACTTTGTGGTTTTTGAGCAGGTATACTTTGTCAGATGTCCCTAACCTACCTTACCACTGGACTAAAAACAATATGAGCAAATGACCATGGATTTAAACCAGTGAAATCATGAACCAAACTACACAGTTGCCCTTTGTAAGTTGGTTATTTCAAGTCCTTGTACAATCATAAAAAAGGTAAGTGGAACAGAGAAGCAGATAACACAGTACACAGATAAATCTGGAAATAGTCACAGAGTATAGAAAATCCAGCAAGAAGCTTCAAATAGCTTGCATGAATAGAGCCAAAGGGAGATGTTTGGGAGTGAGGCTAGGATCGGGAGCTAGAGCTTAAGTTAGTGAACAGTGCATCTTTTTATTTTATAAATGTCACTGGGAAGATGAAGCCAATCAACAGCGTTCAACAGAGGCCATTTAGGTAGGTAAACATTCTGGAGACAGAGCTGGAGGAGACAACACAAGAAAAGAGGCCATGGTCCACAGAAGACTGAAAAATTTGGGAAAAAAGTTTGTGGCTTGAGAGAAGTTAGCATGGGAGACAGAAGAGTCTGCATCTCCACAAAATCTCAGGATTCCAATGGAGATTCTTATTGTTCAGGGCACTTAGTGGAAACTCTTTTGGGGACACACAAGCATTCACTCCCTCCCTTAACATATATCTTCGTGGATAGAACAGTAGAAAGATTGTGTTGAACCCAGATATAATTACATTCAGAATTAATAACCCAAAGGTGAGACATGGAACTTTTGGATTTCTTAAGTAGTGGAGCCTCGTTGGGTTCCAACCAGTGACTTGACATCCTATCATTTCTTTTTCTTTTGAAAAGAAATAAAATTATTTTGGCTTATGACTTGTCAAATTCCTTACATACAATTACCGTGTATGACATGATATTTTAAAATATGCGTACAATGTGGGATAGTTAAATCAACCTAGTTGACACATGTACTATTTTGAAAAGTTATATTTAGTGAGGACTCCATTTCTTGTCATTTGGCTTTGTTTTGTTTTGTATTTGAGGCAGGTCTCTCTTGTCTCAAACTTTGTCTGTAAACCAGGCTGGTCTCAATCTCAGAGATCTGCCTGCCTCTGCCTCCAAAGTGCTGGGATTAAAGATGTGTGTCACCACTGCTCATCTGAGAGGATTCTTAAAATCTATTCTGTTAGCATTCTTCGAGAATAGAGTGCATTATTATTACCAAGAGTAAGCATGCTTTGCACTAGCTCCACTGAAGTAATGCCTCTTATGGTATTGAACGTTGATATCTTGATCAACACCCCTCAACTGATCACCACTGGCAACCACTGGCTTGCTTACTAAGAGTTTGACTATTTCATATTTCATGTGTGAATAATATCACATGGCATTTCTTTTTGTTGCTCTATGTATTTCACTTAATATCCCACTCCACTTCTGTCCGTGCTGTCACAGATTACAAGATTTTTTTCTCTTTCCTTGGGCTGAGTAATAGTTGACAGCTATACTTACCATGTATTCTTTAACCAAGAACTCATCAGTGGCTCCATGCTTTGTTGTTATTTTTCAGTTACTGTGTATCAGTCTGCCATGCACATGGGAGTGTAGGTGGTTTTTGATATGCCAGTCAGTGCCTTTGCAGTAACATTCTATCCCATAGTAGGACTGCTAGAACACAGTACAGATCTGTTTTTACTTGATTAAAAATCCTGCAACTGCTTCTATGTTATCTGCCAGAATTAGACTTACCTTATGTTTCTAGAGAAATTATATAGTGAGGTGACTGGAATTTGTGTGGGGCACAGCATCACGCAATGAGAACCTGACTCTGCTTCTGTCCTTGCCACATGTATCTCCTCTAGCATGCTCTCTAAACTGTACAATCCTCACTCTCCTCATCTACAATGTACACATACAAATTGATGTGGAAAGCCCACGAGTACAGCACTTCTAAAGCCCTTAGTTCAGCATGGAATATGTAGTAAACAATAAGGATTCACTGAAAAAAAAATGACCAACATTTATTAAACATCGTATATTCAACTGATGTTTACTCTTCCTAATTGCTTTCATACTTGTAGTGGGTGGATCCTTTGAGCAACTGGATCCATATGATCTGGTACTATCTTCCCTTACAAGAAAGGAGGAAGGTGCAGAGAGACTAAACACAAGTCCTATTTCACAGCAAAGACAAACTAACCCTAAGAATAGTCTTGATGTCTTCAGACTTGACTTCAAGTGCTTTACAATGTATCACTCAGTCTTGACTCCTTCTAGTCTACAAGTATTTCTGTGTTTCTGTGATCACCTAGTCCCTGTGGTAATCCTAGTGATCCAGCTCCAGCTCCTGACTTCATTCCTTCATTTCCTGTCAGCATATTGAATACAGCTCCTTAAGTTTCTACAATAGAAGTTACTATAAAGCTTGACACAAAGTAAGTGCTCTGGATGACCCATCAACAGTAGTGTTGATGAACAGATCACTCTAATGCAATATAGTTCAGGACTATTATTCCAAGAATTATGGATATTGGACAAACAGACCGTATTCTTCAGGACACAAGTGTTCTACAAGGCATGCACTTTGAAATCACACATGCCAGTTTTAAATCCCAGCTCTGTATGATTCAGGCAGCTCTCTTAATCTTTCTAAACTTCTGTGTCTTTATTTGGAAAACACAGTCAACAATACTGGCCTTGAGGTGTTATTTTGAGGATTGAAAGTGCATGGCTTAGAAACTGGCACACAGGAGGTACCCAATCAATGGTGGCGATTATGTGAGGTTACAGGGAGAGGGAGAGCATCCATCTGAACTGTGCAAGTATGGTAGGCATGTGGCTAGGGCATCTCCCCAGCCAGAATTATGACTGGAATAGCCTGCTGGGTCCAGCCACTCTGAACACAGAGTTCTTTCTCAGGCTGGAGATCTTTGCTGGCCTTTCTTTCTCCATGGAACTTGGGAGGAAGAACAGGTCCTGGCCCTGCAAACTGCTATGTTTCTGTGGCTGAGTCATGTTGACCAGCTCCCAGAACAACTTGTGCCTGTGTTGTTAAAGCACAGAGGTCCTCAGGCGCCATGAAAGTCAGGCCTGCCTTTTTATCCTGCCTGCCTACAAAGGCCAGGATCCCACACGTGGGGACAGAATGTAAACACACTCCCCAAACCTCTATTTGCTCTCAAATTGGCTAATGTTTCCTGTCCACCCCTCAAACAGACTCCCACCTTCTATTCAGCTTCAAAGACTAGAAATGCAAATGAGAGAAATCCTCAGGGGTGACTGATTCAGAAGAGGTTTTGAGCTCTACCCTGGGATTTTCAAGATTATGTCTGACATTTTTAGCAAAACATAAATAATATATTTTTGTTTTGAAAAAATCTGGGAAATGTTAACATAGTATTAGCATTCCTATGAAATAGAAGGACAGGAACCTAAATATCAAATAAATAAACAATGGAAGTAGCCTTGTCATCTCAACAGGAAAGCGAATAAGGAAAATCATGACACCGGCATATGTTGAAATAGTCACAACTCCCAAGCCCCTTAGTTTTAATGACATCAGAAAGCTGTTTAAAAAGCTAGGAGTAGTGGTGCACACCTTTGATCTCAGCACTCAGGAGGTAGAAGCAGATTGATCTCTGTGAGTTCCAGGCCAGCCACAACTGCGTAGTAAGACCCTGTTGTGAAAAATAAATAAAAATAAATACATGAATTAATAATAAAAATATCAAACCTTAGTTATAATATGTAAAAAAAATTATGAAATTGAGCACAGTGCAATTTTAATTATTAACTACATACAAAATATACTGCAATAATAATGTAGAGGTTCTCTAGAGATTTTCATGTTTATACATGTATACAAACATGCTTATACAATAAATGATAAGCTTGCTCATGTTAGAGCATGTTTCAAAATATAATAGTGTCACATTTGGGCATTTTTTAAAAATGAAGCTGTAAAACATGTAAACTCCATAAGAACCTGGATAATAGAGAATTATCCTTCCTAAATCTCATAGGCATCATATAGTCAATTGATGAATTGAGAGAGTTGTGTTAGTTGCAAAATTGGAGAACAGCGTCATATAAAAATTATTATAAAACTATTCCAGATTCTTAGTTATCACACTAGCTCTGCCCCTAAACACTGTTCAACGTGACTAGCTTATCATTTCTCTCTGTTCTTCAGTCCAAGCATTTGTAAGAAGGGGTTAATCATTCCTCCACCCATCTGTTTACTTATTCAAACACTTTCTCAGGGATCAGAGAAAGAACAGTGGGTGAAACAGTCACGGGTCATGCTTTCAGGGGACTTGCCCTCTTTCAGAATACCAAACAAATACATGGGCTAGTGTCACAAACATGAGGAACAATGGACAAGGTCGGGAGGCAGCATTAGCTTCAAGGTTCTTTCTTAGAGATGGCATCAGGAGGTAGGTCATTCGGTAAGAAAGTCCTACCAGTAGTCAGTCCTGGACAGTGTCCCAGCAGAGGGAAACCAGGAAGCGCCAAAGTGCTGTAGCACGAGGGGGTGTTTAAGGAGTGGGGGAGGTGGCGCCAGGGGTGATGAAGCAAAAACTTAGTGTTTTTCCCCTACACTTTAACCAAAGTCTACCTCATAGCCAGTCAGCAGGCTCAAAATGCTTTCCGAGCACTTGAGAGCTAAAGTCCAAGGCCTCTGCCCAGGGAGTGAATTGATGGAATTTAAGGGCAGCATCACCTTGGAGCTTTGAAGATCCGCTGAACAACTATTAGCTGATCCACTTGACAAACAGTGACGCAGTCACTAGGCATGTTTGTGCCCGAGCAGGTGACGATTTTCTCTCCGCTGACTCCAGTCAAGGACTTTCTGCTTCCAGATTTCAGGTTCCAGGTGACGTTGGGCACAAGGGGTCAGGTGGGGAGTGGAACAGGTCATGCTCCAGGAAGGCAGCGTGGATCTGTACTCAGCTGACATTTCTAAGAGCCTGTTTTTGCTTCAGTGTTGTCAGGAACACATGTATTTGAAGCATGAGGAAAGTATGCTGATTCATCGATTTCCAAACCCATGGGAAAGGAACCCATTGTTTAGTTTCTAATATATTTTCCTAACCCCTACTACAAGGATAGTTATAGTTCAGGGACATAAACTGGGATGAAGGTAAGACAAAGCGACGCAATTACTGTCATCCATAATTATAAGCCATATCGTTTATTGTGTGCTAATAGCTGCATTTCCAAGGAGATGTTATTAATTAGTGAAATAACAAGGTAATTTGCATTCATCTTATTTCAGAGAAGAATTAAAACTAACCCCCCTAACCAAACATAGGTAATTCAGTTTCATTGTTTTTCTTTTAATAGATGGGGAAACTGAGGCACAGAAACGATGGGTTCTATAAAAGCACCTTTACTTAAAGCTTCCTAGAAGGTAGATTATCATCATGGGTAGCAGTGTATTTAGACAAAGTGTGAAGGTGCTGACCCAGAAATCATGATAACATGGCGACAGGGAGATTAGTTAGCCCAGTCTTCCGACATCCACAGCAGTCATCATTCCGGACCTTTGATCTAATCTCTCTGAGTTGTTTTCTTATCCACAGCATAGGAACCATCAATTCTTGACCAATGTGATTGTTTTATAGAACAAATGGGGAGTATATGTATCTTCGCAGCAGATATAGATTGGGAGATAAATGAATTCTGCCCAGAGTTTAGAAGTAGCGTTTCAGAGGGGGTAGAAAGGCCCGACATTAATCTACCTTATGGTTAGATGGGTAGATGGTTCTAAGAACAAATCTGGGGCCACAGAAGCAGAAGGTAATTGAAATTATCTTAGCGAAAATGTCATAAGTCCATTTGAAATTCTAGTGTGAAGCATGAGTAAAGAGTCCAGCAGGATCACTGTCCCTTAAAAGTATCTACGCAGAAGGAACTAGAGCAGAGAGACGTGCATATGGGCTCAAAACATTCTACGACTTGATTCTAGAACTAATGTGATTCATGAAAACATTCAAAGACGTGCTTTTCCTGGTGAACATCTTAAGAGGCAGACACCTCCATCTCTATAAGAAAACAACGGCAGCATCTATTAAAATTATACTTGCCAGTATAGATACTTGCTAATTTACCAACTTTGAAACATGAGTGTAAGACAGACATAAACAGTCCTGGTGACCAAGAGTTTTGTTACATATTTCCTTTGTTGTTTGGTGGTGTTGTTTGGTGTTTTTTGAAAAATAAAGGTCAGAGACATGATCTTCTCAACCACTCCTTGTGTCTCAAGTATGAGGACATTCACAGAAGTTATACCCAGCTGGTGTTTAGCCGGAACCCTGGAACCCATCTTCCCTCACAAACACAGTGTTCACACCTCATGCCACTTAGCTCTTCCACAGATGCACTTCTTCATGTCTGAGCCAGCTCCCCAGATGGTGGGGGGACTATAGTGACTGTGTTTGAATCTGAAGTTTGGGCCACTCGGTATTTTCATCCTAGAGAGGAGGTATTGAAAAGCTGCCAGGCTAAACAAGCACGTTTGCACTGAGGGATCTGGCTGACATCTCAGGGAAACGCCTTTGACTTCAAAATCAGTCTTCTAGTTCTTCAGGTTGTTGCTAATGGGGGGCTAGCTTAATGCTTTGTTGAAGCATTAAGTTGTAAAAGGAGATTACACATAAAAGACACTGATAATAGGAAAGTAGCACAGAAAGTCTGTTCTTTCTCCATCTACTCCCCTTCTTTCCTCTTGATGTTGTTACTCGTAGTTTGATCCTGTGGGTCATTGGAAGACAAGAAAATAGCTTTTTTAGTTCATCTAGAATCTCATCACACATATTCAGCTTGATTCCCCTTCCTGAATTCTCCCAGAATGAAGGCAGGAAGAATGGCTTTTATATGGCATTATCTTTCACAAAGCGGCATTCTTCCTTTTTGTCAAACTGAACAGGCACAATGCAGGATGATGAGAGGCTCTATGTCTATCCCTATTACCAATCAGTAGAAATGATGTGAGGGTCCCATACTTTCCCACATGCTTCTTGCCAAGGGTTGTACTCTTCTGTTCTATTGCCTTGAATTACCTGTGATAAAGAGGGAGTGCTGGTTAAATATTATCTAGCTAGTAATACTCTTATTTGTGTAGGACGTCTTTTATTCCAAGCTTCACTTCCTTGGCAAATAGCTCATCACTTAGAAAGCTCATCCTAGCACCATCTACCCCCACATTGCCTCTACAGACTCAGTTTCTATAAAGGAGATAATGCCCTTTGGCTGTCTTCACAGGCCTTGATTCAGCCTTTGTAACACATGTAGTTCCATCCTTGAAGTGACTGGCTTCTCTGTTGACTGGGACAATGAGGTCTGCGGTATTGGTCTGGGAACAGGAGAACCACGCTTTGATAGCGCTCATCATGGCCACTATGTGAGCAATGCTTTTGAGCCCTGACCCATGCCTTGCACTTAAACTACTTTAGTCACAATGAAAATACTGGTTAGGATGATTTTCGTATTAAATAATGAACGCACCAACTAATAATGTTATAAATAAAAGACAATCTTCTCATCTCACCAAAGATGCTTCAGCTGGCTGGATACTTCCAAGTACTGGCACCATGCCTTTGGCATCCTGCCATCTTCAGGGTGTTGGCTGTTGCCTTCAGTTTCTCTCTTAATGGTGAAAAAAAGTAAGGCAGATAGAAGTATCACATTCTTACATATTAATATGCAAACTCTGCAGAAAGGAATGGGTGTTCCTCTTCAGGTCATCTTTTCATGATAAAGGAAGTTTCCCAGAAACTCCAGTGGGATGCTTTCCATATCTCATAGATACCACATACAGTACTGAGCCATTGACAACCCAGAGGAAAAATGCTTTAAATTGTTCTGCCATCATCCAGAACCTCAGCCTCCTTCTGAGATGTGCTCCACACACCACATGGCTTGTACTGAGGAGAAAACAAACCTTGAAAACCAAACCAAACAAAACAAAGAAACACCAACTATCCTGCCACAGTGAGGAGTCTATTGACAAGCAAGTTCTATTTTACCAAGGAGTAAGCAGTGGTTTAACAGAGTTATTAGCTGTATTAGTGTAGATTAACCATGGTATCAAAAGTCGTTTGAGACATTAGTGTCTAGTTTTTATTTTTCACTCATGACCCATGACAGTTAGGGTAGGAGGGCCTGAAGTTATTCAGTAAAAGGGATCTAGCATATGGATCCTTAGAGACCTACATCTAGAGATGGTAGAAGGAGGAAAGGTTATATTTCAGTTGGTAGAGTGCTTGCCTGGCAAGCATGAAGGCCCTCTTTTCATTAATCAAAATAAACCTTTCATCGTATAATATATTTGATCAATTTCCTTTCCCTCATCTCTTACCCGATCCCCTCTCCCTCTTCACCCATCCAACTTCATTTCTCTCTTCTTTCACAATTTAGGGGAAAAAAAGATATAAAAAGTATGAAAAAACAGAATAAAACAAAACACTCAGAAATATTTAAACAAAGGACAAAAAGTCCAAGAAA
>NW_023045033.1:0-50116 GCF_011762505.2 Arvicanthis niloticus | reverse complement strand
GGGATGCTTGTGTGTTTGGATGGATGATAGAGCAGTATGTGAGGACTAATTTGAAAATAGTGCTTAGCACAAGTTTGAAATATGAACAAATTTGACACTAGGGAAGCTATTAACTCAAACTTTGAGCTTTGTAAAATGCTGTTATTTAATATCTTTTATGTAAGACTCAGGAGAGACCACTGTGAATGGCAGATTGGAAATATCACTACGACCATTTTTAGGGTAGTGGTGGGTGGTAGCCAACCCACTGTACACTCCAGTGTAGTGACATTGGGAGATGGCCCAGTAGCTTAGTCAGAAAAAAAAAAAAAAAAAAAACAAAAAACATATTTTTGGGCCTTGTATCTTCTCAGTGACTGTTAGCTCCACTATAGTATTCTGCCAAATATGAAAAAGACAAAACAACTTGAGCTGGCTTTAAGCACTTCCATAAATGAAAATATAAATGATGGTCAATTAGAGATGATTTTCTAAACCACTTTCTGAAATCACTAACACTAACATCATTAAGAATGGCCAGCTCTTAAGTAGCTTCAGGCATTTCCCACATGCACAAAGATATAGCCTTTGTGTCTTGCTTGTTGTCATGGAGGCAATTCATTACTCAACTTCTTAGGTTGGAGTGGAGGAAAGTCACATCAGGTACTGACTCTAAAATCTCACCTTTATGAAAGTGAGAATTCTATCTAGGATATTGTTCATTCTGTATCAATTATTCCATCTTATTTTAAACTTGCCTTGGAAACAGGAGCACAGATTTGCATCCATCAAGAATTTGTGTCAAGAGAAGTAGGAAACTAATCTACAGAATTCCTACTATGTGCCATATTAGGTTTTATGTGGTTTTGCCTGATGTAGAGGAGACTTTGAGGACACATAGTATACAAGCTCACAAAGTCTGCTTCTTGACCATCCATGAGGGATATCTTCATTTTCTCACCCCATCTTAAAAAAGCTTTCTCCAGAATTAGAATTTGGATGGCATATTAATTTGTAGTAGTTATTTTTATTTTTTGGATGATAAAGCTAGAAACAGTGAAATGTTCTGTGGCTCAGTGCTTGTCAGTAATGCCAATGACCAATTACATAATTGTATCCAGTCCCTGACTTATGATTTCATATTTTGTATGAATTTGTATTGGCTCTGATTTTAAGAAGGCTATTCTTGGGGGCTGTATTCCATCAATCAGAGAGCCATATTTTCACAGATTAATCATTTATCCTTGAATATTCCTTATACTTAGTAGGTGATTATTATATACCTATGGTGATAATTAACAAATTGAGCAGATCTAAAATCACTTTGGAGACAAGACCTGGGCCTGACTGTTATCGAACTACTAGAATTAAATTGAGGAGATACATCTAAAAATATGGACAGTACCATTCCAATGTCTGGGGCCTCAGTTTAAAGAGTTTTTATGGCTATGAAAGCAGGCTTTAGGGAAAATATTTTATCATGTATGGATAGGCCTGACAACTCAGGTGATTCCATATTTACTGACAGGTGTGTGAAGTAGCATTTTTCCATATTTTAGTTCAAGAAGCATAGATAGGAGTAAAAGTACTAACAAGCTCTAACCCATAAAGTACTTCTCTTTCTTCTGACATTTCCCATATGGGTTCATCATCCTAAAGTTTTCATAACCTCCCTGAACATCAGCCTAGTTCTACGTGTTCAAACTCCTGAGCCAATTGGTGACATTTCAAATCTAAGGTAAAAAAATTTCTCGATAAATGTACAGGTTAAATGTTGTCTCACTATGTAAAATAGACATAGTACAACTTGAAAAGTCCCATTGATATCTTAGTACTTCAACTAATGTAAATAATCACAATTCTGTACTAATCTCAAGATAATCTCTTACTTTTAAGCAATTTATAAATAATAAATATATGAAAACCCAAGTTACAAATATCCCCATGAAAAATAAAAAGAATGGGAAGCTAGCAAGGAAAAAGAGGATACATTACTCTGAATCCCAATAGGGTAAAAATCAGAACCTTGCAGTGCCTGGGGAAGTTCCACAATTCCATAGTTCATCAAGGTATGAAAAACATGATGACTAGGCACGCTGCAGAGTTCTACAGCGCCTTAGAAAACAAGAGCAAAGTGGCAGGAGAAGATCTATCTGTATGGTTGGAGCAGAAAATATCAACTCTTCACATCTTGACAAATCAGGAAGAAAAAAACAGGCTTAGATTAAGGGTAGGATGTTACCTTCAAGGAGTTACCCTGGAGGCCTGGGTTCTACCTGCCAAAGGTACCATGACTACCCAAAACAGCAACATGAGAAGATGAAGTGTCTCCTCACATACCTGCAGGAGACATTGAGTAACAGGTCCTAGTCAAAGTTTCATTTTAGAAAAATTTAAAATTATTTTCTCAGTGTAGGGTGTATGGGAGTGGTGAGTGGTAAAATAAAAAGATACAGCTAGAAATCAGGGAACACAGGATACGAAAAGAGAAAAACCTCATCTTAGACAGCACGTGCTGGCAGATGGTAGCTATAAAAAAGGCGGGGAGTAGCCTTAATGTCTAGCAGGTTATAGTTAGAGGTAACACGGACCCAGCCCATTCTCTAGACCTCTCTCACAGCATGCAGTCTCCTTGTCCATGGCAACTAGACTTTCTTAAATCTTCTACCCACTCCTTCTTGCTCTGTAGGAGCCATTTATACAAGTTATTCCTTTTTCTGGAAAGAAGGTTCACAAATCAGCCATCGGCCCTACACCATACTCAAATCTCAGATCTCAGCTAAAACATTGTTCCTCTGGAAAATCTTCTTTTCCTTGCATCCTTGCCCTCCTCCATTTCAAAATAGGTCTTCACAATATTAAAAAAAGAAATAAAGCACTGTGAATTCTCTCACATAATTTTTTTTCACAGCATTAAATTAAGTCTCTAATATGATATATATTTTATTAATATTTGATTCTTCTAATGCAATGGGAGGTCTGAGACGGCTGAGATTATGGATATTTTATTCATCTTTATTTCTTGTGTGTTTCATAGTACTTAATAAAAATTACCAGAGAGCTTTAATACAATATGATAAAGAAATTAAAATGGTTTTATGAGAGGGGAAACAACCATATTTTGCATTGAATATTATTATTAGTCAAATAACTAGCAAGGAATGTAGAACAGAATTTTGAAGAGAGGTAAAGAACAAAACTGCCAATCTAAGAACTAGGTACAAGAAGCTCCTACAGACAAAGAATTGACTTGTTCAATTCAGAGGCACCCACACATATTGCACTAAATTCCTTCTTTAAGGTCAACTTCAAGTTAGTTCCCAGACCATCAAACTAAAGTTCAGGTATACTATATGATACCAAAAACATGCTCTTTCATAAGATATCCCACACTTATTTAATAACAGAATCACTATAGAGTTTCATAGTATGTTGACCCCATTCAAATCTTGAATCTGCATACATACTCATCAACATGCTTTTCTTGATAAACAAGAAAGAAGAGTAATGGCTTAGGGTAATAAGGTTTTTTTTTTTTATCAGATTACAGGGCTTCAAAATATTATCTAGATGACACTGGCCAAACAAACAAGCATCCTAGTGCATAATGGTCTGGATGCAGTATGATTACAGAGTTCATAACATTGTACAGAAGGAAACTATCTGAAATACTTTGTGTGCAGGGAATATAACACTAAAAATGTTAAATTGCATTGAATTGTCATTTTGATTTTGTTTTTTACTTGCTCTGAAGCTACATGACCAGGAATTGAATAAAAGGCCAGAATAAATGCTGCACTGGCTTCATCATTATCATCACATCACATCTATCGTCACCTTCTTCATGTCCATCATCATCAAAGTAAATGATGTTTCTCTGTGTCATTATTCTGGTCAGTATTAAAATGATTCTGACTACATCTCTGCTAATTCCATGTCACATTTTAGGGCTCCTTCCCTACCTCAACAGCTGAAAAAAAAAAAAAAACAAAGAAGTGCAGAACTGAACACAGACATGGCTGCCTGGAGATGTCTAATTAGCAGCTGCTATCAGCTGAGTATGCAGTTTGCTGGGCAGGCAACAGCCTAGCAGAACGCTTAAAAACCTAATGATCATCTCAAGTTTAGATCTCTGTGTTATCATAAAAAATTTTAAAAAGAGATGAAATGCTGAAGTGGTGAGTTTACATAGAAAGAAACCAATGGCTTTTTACTTGTTTATGTTTTAAGAAAAAAATGTATGACTCAAAAACACATTTAGCGAATTCTAGCTCAATTATACTTGAATTTCATGGTAAGCTAAGAACCAAATATCTCATTTACCATTTTTTCTGGATAAGGGAGGGACAATAAATAGAGCAAGTGATGACACAGAGAGCATCTTATCTGCATTCACTTCATCTAGAATAGTCCCACTGCTAGAAAGCAGCCACGAGATTTGAAACACAGTTGGAAATCCATCACTGAATCATTTCAAAAGCAATTCATTAGCTCCCTACTGTAGACACATTGTCTATGCTTTAAACAATCCCTCCCCGCTCATCTTTATGGCTGACTAACACAGTATGTAATGGTTAAAGTTAATATAGGACCATAGTTTTCATACTATAAGACACTTCTGCTACTTGCATGATCTTGCATCCCCAGTTTATATACAAAAATTCCCCCACATTTCCACGGTCATTTTTTGAAATACGCTAAATGATTGTTTCCAATCTTCTTACAGAGAGAGACTAGATGTGCTTAGACTTGCCCTTGGGTGGTACTGGTGTTATTAGTGTTAGATTTGCTTAGAGAGACAAACACTTAGGTCATCAGTGAAAGTATCTTAGAAACCCACTGTATTATTTATTGTTTGCAGTTAATATTTGTAAAGTGCTTTGAGGTCCCAGGGCACAGCTGGAACACAAACACCAGGTGTGTACATAATTATCAATACTTCACTGGGGATTATAGCCACTTCTGTGAAGAGTGTATTTATATGTAGACACTCACACATAATACTTAAAACTATTTTAAAACAACCGAGGGCATTGTCTAGTCTGTCAGTAGCATGAATTAATTTGCAGACTGCTCAAGAACTCAGTGCAAGCTCATCACATTTATAACACATTTCAAGATACACTCTCAATTACAGAGACCACAGCATTTTTCTACAATTTACCACAGTGACACTCCTACACTTTGAAAGGGAAAGGGATTTTGTAATACTTGAGGACAGGCAGGAAGAATTTGAATATCATGATGACTAAGCTTTACCAGAAATCCTCTATTAATTATGAAGCAGAATAGGAAACCAAACGAGCATTTTCAATTGTTTTTTTCTGTAATTAAGTACATAAATTTAGATTGCTGCCAATGAGTCTCAACCATCCTAATGCTTTAACCACTTAGTTCAGTTTTATGGCTGTGGTGATCCCAACCCATAAAATTATGTCATTGCTACTTGGTAATTGTAATTTTGCCACTGTTATGAATTATAATGTAAATATCTGATATGCATACTGTTTGATACTTGACCCTTGTTGGGGCCTACGATGAATATGAATCTAGTAGGCAAAGTACCATAAATCTGTAACTCAAGTTCTTCTATAGTTAGAGAGGAAGCAATAGCAGAAGAATCTCAGGGGGGTTGGGCTATATTACTCATTACACATGGTAAAGAATAAAAGATCCTGCTTCAAACAAAAAGGAAGGTGAGATCCAAGAGCTCAAGTTGTCCTCTGATCTCATCAACCGTAATACAGGAAGGTATTGTGTAAGGTAAGAAAGTGACCTACTGCCACCTCATCCTCAGCTCGGAGACATGGTTTCTCCCTGGTGACCTAGTGCCACTTCATAGTCAGCTCGGAGACATGGTTTCTCTCTTGTTTCCCTTAGCAGTTTCTACAACAGCTACTGTCTGTTACTTAAAGATCATTTTGTTGTCAGACCCTATTCCTATTGCCATTCAGTAAGAAATAACATCTGACAGCTTGCACAAGCTTCTGCCATAGCACCTGTCTTTTATTTAAACATGAACTCCCTCTCTGTATGAAACAGCTGGATAGAAAGTCTGTGCCTTAATTAGCAACGTCTCCCTGGGGATTTGTACTCAATAAATTCATTCTTCAGACAAAGAATGGTGAGATGAAACAACAGAACAAATTGTCTATAATTTTATATTTAGGAGAAACTTACGAATGTTTGTGTATACACATGCCTGTTGGAGGGGCTCATTGTTATTAGAGATATTAGAAGCCCAGCTCTCTTCTAAACCAATTAGCACTAAACTATGTATTACAATGGACATACACACATTTTAAAGCAGAGTGCCAGCTGAAGTGCTGTGATTTGTACCCCTGTTTCTACTTTTAAGACAGGGTTTCATGTGGTCCATTATACTCTCATAGTCCATATATAACCAAGATGACCTTGAAGTTATGATCTTGCTTTGGCCCTCCATATGCCAGCTGTTATGATTAAGCCATGCACCACCATACCTGTTGTATGTGATACTGGGGATGAAAACCAGGCTTCAGGTAGTCAACATAAGGTTTTGCTAACTAAGCCCCAGACCCAGCATGATATGCTTCTTTATTAAGAGGAAGCTTATTTAAGCCCATTCTGATTTTTTTAATATTTCCTTCATTATGATTTGTAATGATGCTGATACCGTCTATCACGTAAAATTACAGACCGAAATGCACAGCAAGTACTGGGTGACCTTGAAACATAGTAAGTCTCTTGATATCCAGGGTTAATAACAACTCTCTTTTAGACAATTCCTAAACAATTATAATAAATAATAATAATAAGTAATAAGTGATAATAAGTTATAATAAATAAAGAAGCTACTTCTCAGGTACAATCAACTACATACAGTTCAGAGGGGACATCTTTTTTGTTTTTTCAGTTTATACCTATTTTCTTACCATGGCTTTTTAAAAAATTATCTTCTATAGATCAAACTGCCTCCAAACTCACTAAGCAGCTGAGGAGTACCTTAAATTTCTGAGCATCTAGCCTCTAGCCCTTCCCACAAGTATCAGGATTATATGCCTGTGCCACCACTATGGGTGGTTTTATGAGAATTAATGAAAGATGTTCCCTAACAAAGATAGCTAAATCTCTGGCCATAAATTTGTTTTCTTATTGCCATATTGAAAAGATACAATGTACACAAGATAAAGTGTCATGTGATACTTTAATAGCCATACACATTGTGTCATATGACACTTCAGTATCTTTACACATTGTATCTTGTGATAGTTTAATTATTTGTACATATTGTGCAATTTTACAATAAGCTTAGAGAAAACATGCTCCTCATTAATCATTTCTCTAAGATGAAAATTTTTGAATTATTGTTTTATAGCTTCTGAAAGGCACATTGTATTCTGATTTATAGTCACTACAAAAATAACACACAGGGGAACTTTTTATTCTTAACATATTAGCCATTGGTCACTTTAGCCATTATGATTAATAACTTTGCCCACTTTTCCACACTCCATGCTCTTCCATTGTCCAATAAATAATACTCTTTCATCTTCCATGAGATGAACAATTTTGATTCCACACATAAGTGAGATCATGTGGCTCTTGGTTGGTTCATTTCACTTACAATATGATGGCTTTTGATGATCTACCAAAACTATATTTGTTATTCTTGTGTGCATATATGTATATATGTGCCCTTGTTTGTGTGGAATATGTAAGTGTGGCTACAAATGTGTGTCCATATAGAGTATATAAGTCAACAAAGGCTATCTTTACTGCTCTTACCTTATTTTTTTTGACAGAGTCTCTCTTTGCTTGTGTACCACATAGAGTCAATTAGTGAACAAGCTATCCCTAAAAATCTGCTTGACATTAGGCCCAACATTGGGAATAAAACCATATACTTTCATACCCAGCTGTCTTTAGATGTTAGACATACAGCCCATAATGCCGTGCTTTTGTGGCAAGAATTTTAATGACTGAGCTATCTTTTTCCATTTTATTATTTACCTTCTCTCATGCTACCAAAGTATGTGACAAAGTAGAATGAAGGGGGCAAAGGCATATCAGCTTCTGGCCTTAGTCCAACATAGCAGGGAAGAAAGGCAAGCAGACTACCTCATATATGCCAGCGCTCCCTAAGGCAGAGGCACTTTCCTTGCAGGAAGCAGAAATGGAAGACTGGATCCTTCACAGTGTACTAAGCATAGTTTCTCTGTCAGTTGGAACTAAATTTTTAAAAGAAGAACTGCCTTAAAATATTCCCACAATCTGGCACCAATCATTGAACCTGTGAGCCTGAGGGGCACATTCAGCTTCCAGCTGTGACATACACATTGCTATTAAATGGTATGGCTCTGTTCTCTGCAATGATAAATGATTCCTAAAAGGTTACAGAACTGGAAGTATTCCTCTTAACAGTTGGAATGCTACCCCAGCCATGACTGAGAAAAGAAATTTGAAGGTGACTTTTTGGTTAAACATATCTCTTAGCAAACAGGTATTTAGAGGGAACAAGACTAGTGGCAACTACAGGCAACAAATTAAAATGCTTATGCTCTCAAAGAGCCTTGATCAGAAGTAACAGACAGCAAGAACCTTAGGGGAAAAATTATACAACACAGAATAGAAAATACAGCTTCCTTAAGAATGGCTCTATCAAGGTCCAAGATAGGGATAAAATTTCATTGTCAGATGTATTGTGTTTAGCTAGCAATTGTAATAATGAATGCAGAAAATGATATTTTATTTTTAAGTCAGTCTCTCTTTCTTCCTCTGCGCTAGAGGTTGTCTTCTAAGTGGTTGTGTCAGAAGAAAATGGCAGAAGATCTTGGTTTTCAAAGGCTTTGGAGAAAGATGTAAGTCAAGTCTCAAATTTCTCATGGGGTTGAGCAAGCAAAATAAAAACCAGGAAGTCATTATCATGGGAGAGGAAAGGGTTCACACCACAGCCTCTGCTAAGCCTCTCACCTGCTCTTTACACAGGGTTTTCCAAAATGAAACTCAGGTCTGTATGCTTGCATAGCAAGCCTTTCACAGACAAAGGTTTCTTCCTAGTGCCCAGTAGATGACTTATGAAGCAAGCTCTTTACTTAGTGAACTGTCTTCTCAAGCATGCTACAGATAGCTCCTCAGTTCTGGTCCAGGGCTGGCTGGTCCCTGGTATCCCATGCAGGTACATTGAGATTTCTCTTCTTCCAAGCCCAAAGCAACTTCTTACTTGCTCCCAGGTTCATTGCTACTAATCAATGGGGATTGCTATACATGCCTTCATGTTTATCTAATAGTTTTTTTAAATAACTGAAAAACATGGATTTTTTCATGCAACCCTCACCACATGCCATTTCTGAGTGATCCCTGCCTGATAAGCTGCTTTAAGAGTGAGCATTTATCTAACAATCCCTCCCCTGCTCAGGGTGTATAAGACATTCAAGAATGCTGTGGCATCTTAGATTTCTGTTTATTTTTTCAGGCAAAGCAGTTACCTACTACCAGAAAATGTGCTACTTTCTGTTTGGAGATTTTGCAGCAGAAGGAGCAATAATAGTTTCTGGCATTTTAGCAAGAAAGTGAAAATTAGCAAACACACATACAAAACTAATGGCAAAAAGCAAAGATGGCTCTGATAAACAGCATGGTAATTTGTATAAAACAATAGTAGAGTCGTCAGTCATTGATAGTCCATGTTAAAACCAACAGTGTCAGATATCATAAGAATTATAGAAATGTGTAGACACACAGCAGGGTACTTCACATAGTCTATATTCTGCCCTTATATTCATCTCTGAAATGCTAGAATAGTTTAAAATGGGGGATTTTCAGGCTATGGAAGATGACACAGACAGTAAGAGCTCTTGATACACAAGTGTAAATGCCAGTGTTGTAACCTCCAGAACCTTTATATACATCTATATGTGGTTATATACCTGTAACCCCAGTGTTGGGAAAAGAGAGGATAGAAACAAGAGGATCATTGGGCCTTGATGGCTACCACAATAACCATAAAACACAGAGTTCCAAGCTCAGTGACATTCTATAAGAAGAGAATAAGGCAGAGCGTGATAGAGGACAACAACAGACATTGTTGTGAAAAAATCACCTCTGATTTTTTCCTGAATGTGCATGAGCTTGACAACTGTACACATGTACACACAGATACACACACACACACACACACACACACATCTGTACACACAGATGTACCACAAACAAATAAATCAAGAAGTAAACAAACAAACAAATAAATACTAGTATATCTTTACAGATGCACAAACAAACATGATGGAAACCTTGTGATCAACATGTTAGTCCAATATACAGCTAAGGTCAGAGCCATCATCCATAGGACTATCTACATCATTTATTAGCCTGGTGGTACCCAAGTATAGTTTGAGCATCAACACTGATGATTTCCTTCCTGGTTTAGAGAAATTCACTGATCTGAGAATAGTTGGGAGATAAAGTCTGGATGAAATCAGTTGTTTCTAAGGCTGCAGTGACAGAGAAACTTGTTGAGTTTTAGCCACACAAGCATGAGGAACCATGTGCAATATTAGGAGTTATAATCCTAACATTTAGAGAGCCAAAAATCATGAATTCCTGGGTTTATTGACCAGTTATCCTAGGTGACTTAGTAAGTTCTGGTAGAGTGAGGGACCTTGTCTCTTATATCAAGATAGATAGCTTCTAAGAAACAATAGTTAGGTTTGTCTCCCATCCTCCATATATGTACACTGGCAACCACACTCCAGAAGAACACATGAGATCTCCTAAACCCTCAGTTCTCATCTTTGCTTTTAATGATGAGCATCCAATTGGTGTGATGAAGGAATGTACAAAGGTGGGACATGATTGTACTGATCCATAAGACAAAATTTTGGCCAGAAGTCAGCTTTGTAAGACTATAGCCACACTCCAAACAGTAGTCCATACACAGATAATGAAAGGCTCTGGGGCAGACCAATAGGACAAAATAGCTTATTAGATCTTCCAGGATTAGTTCTGTCCTTTAAGGTAGCTTTCCCAGAATAAAACTCAAAGTCATGGTTGGTTCTCAGCCTCCTGCAGACCAGTGTGTACTGTGCCTAACAGTTCTGCCATAAATATAATGTTTGTGCTGGGTGGAATCCTAGGTTCAAATTTGCTGAATGCTTGGAAGAATAATCAGTATCAGTGCTGCTGAACTCTTTGACCATAATATATGTTGGGTTTCGTTAAATAAACCATTTGCTGCAAATATGTATTTTCTTTCTAGGTTTTATTTCTTTTTTCTTTTCTTTTCTTTACTTTTTTTTTTAATGCATAGATGTGTTTGTCTGCATGTGTATGTATACCACATGTGGGCTGGTATCAGGATGCCAGTAAATGGGGTTGGATCTTGTAGCATTGGAGTTACAGTTTGTAGTAAGCTGATGTGGAAGTGCTAGGGGTTTGAAAGATTGTCCTCTGGAAGGACAAGAAGGACTGTTAACTACTGAACCATAGCTAAACCATTCTGGGTATTCTTTTTAGGGGGGGCAAGAACAGTATGTTATACAGCATGTGTGTGTGTGTGTGTGTGTGTGTGTGTGTGTGTGTGTGTGTGTGTGTACTTGTATAAAGGTTCTTGGTTGAGGTAAGGAGTCGTCCTTCATTAATCTTCACCTTGTATATTCAGGCAGGGTATTTGAACTGAACAAAAAGCATGTAGAAAATGTTAGCATCACTAACCAGCCCACCATGCACAGCCAGACTTTTACCTAGGCTATGGTTATCTGAGCAAAATATTCCTTCTTGCATAGGATGTACTTTGTTCACTGAGGCATTGGGACAGTCCACATAAGCTTTGTTGGGACAGAAACTGTGCTTCCTACAATTCTTTATTCCCATGTTTCATTCTGGTTGAAGACATGGATTCAGCTGGAGTACAATCTTATTCTTAGATACTGTCTTGCTGTGTTTTCACTTAAGATAGTTATAGTTTGATTTCTACATGAAATTTAATTTTAGTTAAATTTTCTTTCAGTTGTCAAAACTTAGGCAAGTACAGCCCATGATCTCAGATCTTCAGGAAAAAAAAATGTAACATTGGAGTCTGCTCCATAAACATCAGTAATCTGGAGTAGAATGTGGAATGTGTCTGCCTAAATAGTATTGAGATATTGGGCCATTTTTCTGCAAGCCTTCTTCTTTGCTTCATTTCTTTTCTTCCTCCTCTCTCCCAACCTTCTCTCTCTCTCTCTCTCTCTCTCTCTCTCTCTCTCTCTCTCTCTCTCTTTCTCTTTCTCCCCCCCCTCTCTCTTTCTGTTTCTCTTTCTCCCTTTCTCCCTTCCCTTCTCTCATTTGTTTTTCTGAATTTAAGAGGAAAAAATACCTTCTGGGTAAAGATGTGCTTTTCCAATATTCTCACCCATGCTTTCAGTTGGAAGGAAGATCCTAAGTATATCATATCTTCCCATGAACAGTGCATAGAGTGTGATTCAACACTGAATTCCCTGTGTATTACAAAAACAAACACATATGCAATAGAATGACTATTATACTTACTGTACTGGTTTAAGACCATTAGTTTATTCTCAGGAGATGAAGAAAAGAGTTAAATAGCCTAAGGTTCCAAAGTTCTAATTAAAAGGAAGATGAAAAATCCTTTTTAGTTTATATGTATGTATCTTTGGAATGCACATTGGGTGCATACATGCTAATATTTATGTGATTTAACATTTAAGAGTGGGTGGATATGTGTGCATGTGGAGGTCAGAGGCTGATAGCTAGCCTCTCCTTCAATCAAACTTCCCACTTTATTGAGAAGACACAATCTCTTCATAATACTATTTTATTTAACCAGCATTTTATATGCATTCTGTTCCAGCCCACCAAGTGGTGATATTACATGAAGGCTACCATGCCCTCCAGGCTTTTATATGGGGATCCAAATGTTCATCCCTTGTACTCACCCTGGTGTTTATGCACTAAATACATTCTCCACTTAGTGAACTCCAATGGTGAGAGGTCATAATAAATAAAGCAGGTATAAAGCCCGGACTGAATTGACTCCTTTCTCATTGTTTTGAATGGACAAGAAACATCTAGTGGGTATACATTTATTTGGCTCACAGTTTAAGAGGATAAAATCCATTGTGGTGGGTAAGACACATAGGTTGAAAGCTATATTTCCCCAGGACTGTGTTGTAGTTGTTCACATATCCATATGCCTTGAAACAGGGCAACTGAAGCTTGGAGCAATACTGTATCTATCCTTAATGCCTGCCCCAGAGCTACCCCTTTCTTCCCCTGACTTTTGCCTCCTAAAAGTTCTACAATATCTAAACTGCTACCAGCTGGGTATCAAATGTTCAAACATATGAGATTCTGGGGACATTTTGTTTTCAAGTCATGAAGATTTTCAAATCCTGAACATCAATATGCATATAGGTCCTCCCCCCAGAAGAAATTTAGAAACTTAAAGCTGTATCTTAAAGCTGAAGGAAACAGAGCCAAGGATGAGGAAGGAGGTTAGAAACATCTGAAAGTCAAGTCAATGTAACAGTATACCTAAAATGCTGGGTAGTGACAGTTGAGAGGTGCTGTATGAGGATTATAACAATGTCATGTGTCACCAAAAGATGAGTTTCTTCTCATCTTCCTCTATTTTAAAATATCTACTCTCATTATAAAATTTTGTGTTTATATAAGATTATAATATAATTTAAAGGAATCTAAACTCATCAGGCACTACTGTCTGACACTTAAACTGATGACAGTCTGCTCCCCACTTGGACTGAACATTCTTTTGTGCAAACAATTCATAACAGCTGTCATGATTTATTGTTATGATATAATTTTTTAGAAAACTATGCACAGTTGGAGAGATTGCTCTGTGATTAAGAGCACATGCTATTTTTTTTAGAAGACCTTACCTCTAAGGTCTAACAGCTCACAACTGCTATATCTATAGCTCCAAGGGATCTGATGCCTCTGGCATCTCTAGATACCTGTAATCTTATGCACAAGCCCACACACGAACACACAGGTATACACATAATTATAAATTAAAATATAACTTAAAATTTTTTACACAATGTTTTTTGAGCCAGGTAAAGGAAAGATTTAATATAAATGTCTATTTTATTGGCGAGCAATCCTGTTACTCATTTTCTAAACTCTGAACTGTAATGGGTGTCATATTAGCTACTATCAACTGGAAAACAACACTTTTCTGATGAAACACACCAATTTATGTGTATAGAGGTAAGGAATTTAGAAAGATGTTAAAACGTTCATTTGCCCAGATAATAATAGTAGATTCTCTCCTAGAGCCTATGATCTCCCTGGCCAAGTATCAGTATCAGGAATGAGTTCTATTCTGTTCTGTGGCGTGAGCCTTAAATAATAATAATAATAATAATAATAATAATAATAATAATAATAATAATAAAGTTGATTAGCCTAATTACAATCATGCCATTATAAAGGTAGGAGGGAAGATAGTAAGATCTAGAGGTTGTTCTGGTTAACTTGCAGCAGCAGTGAGACTAGAGCTATACATGATTGAGTAAAAGTTTCATGGAGAAGGGGCATGACTGAGGTGCACTGGCTATTGAAATTTGTTGTGGTAGACAAAGCCAGATTTTTTTCTAGGAAAATAAGCTGGCAAAGTTGTCGTTGCTCCAGTGCATGGTCCCACACTCATGCACATAAAGCCAATGCTAATTGAACTCTGTGAGATATGAAAAATGAGATAAAGATAGGAGGAAGACATGGCAGACAGGAGCCCAAATGGAGTTGGAGGGGAAGTCAAGCAGTGTTAAAATTAAAATCATTATACAACATGAAGTTCTAAATGAATACACAAACAAAAGATTGATTATAACTGAATAGTTCTGATGGTTGATTAAAATTCCAAAGCAGCATCAGATTGTGGTGTGTTAAGGAGGCTCTTACTACCATGTTACTTGTTAGAAAAACTTTAGTAGTAGGAAATAGGAACCTCCAATGATTATGTGGTTATAATCTACAAACTTTGGTGGGAGTAGAATGTAAAAATTATAAGGATTTAATTTCAGAGTCAAACTGCAGCCTTCCCTCTTTTAACAAATAACCTATTGAGACTTGGTCTGTGAATCTTTAGTTAACAGACAATGCCAATGCCATGATAACACTTCTGGGAAGTGCTTAGGTAATAGACAATCTCAATGCCAGGCAGATCACCTTGGATGACAGTTTATATCAAACTCATGCATCTTGTTCTGTACCCCCTTCTCTGCCTCCTGCCTTGTAATCAGAGACTTCATTGTAGAAGACTTGTGCTGAAAACTCACAACTCCATCCTCACGAAGTGATATGAATATACTTTACCCACATGTGCTCAGATACCCTCCTTCAGAGCCCCTAACAGAGGCCCTCCCATATTGTTGCCTTCTTGTCTGGTCATTGCATTAAAAATTCTTCCAACAAACTTGTTATTCCCCTGCTACATTATTTTAGGGTCCTTCTTAAGCCCTCTAATCTATAACCCAATACAGAATAGAGATACTTGTCCCATGTAAAATTCAGCTAAACCAACATAAGGAAAGGACTTCACATCTAATGATCTTTACATTCATTCAGAGTTTATACCTGTAGGTACAATCCAATGTAAAGGCTTTGGACAGGGTCAAAGCCAGGCTTGGGTCACACAGAAATTGTTTTTGATTTGTTTTGTGCTGTTTGGACATTCACTGAGGTATAATGTATAGTTATATTAAAAAATAACTTGTGTTCTTAGTAAGACAGCTCACACTGTCACAGATGCATGCATCCAGATCAGGAGACAGAACAGTGCAGAATCTCCACATTACTGCTAATTCCCTTATTCTCACTAGCATTCTCAATAATACTTTTATCTTAAAATAGCAGAGACTGATTTAGCAAGATTTTAAAATTTATAACAGATTGGATCTTGTGTGATATTATGCTTTATTGGTATTTTCTTTTGATGTTGGGAAATTTATCAATTTAAATTTTTGGAAATATATGACACTTATATTAGGTGCTTAAATGGACTACATATGCACATCCAGCGTTAATAACAAATAAGCAATATAGGAGAAAGTTGAAGGTGGCATTCCTGACCAAGTCTTTCAATGAATACAAATTCCTGAAAGGAAATTCAATTTCTAACCTGTGTCTTTAATTCTTTTTTCTGCTTAAAATTCTTTATGTATTTTTTTATATTCTTTCATTTTTGTTAACTATTTCTACATACTTCCAACCAATTTGTTCAAATTCTCTCTTTCTCTTTTTCTCCCCATCCCTCTCTCCTATAAAGAAATCACAAAAATAAAAGTAGAACCCAACAAACTAAAAAAAAGAAAACTCAGAAGACAAAAAAATCATAAACTTAATAAATTGAAAAGCATATAACACACACACACACACACACACACACACACACACACACACACACGAAATATGCCCTGAATGTGGCTGATATTCCCAGAGACACACCATTGGAGAAAATTTGCCCTTTCCAAGAATGTGTCAATTTTTCATTAACTTCTTTTTTAAATCTGAGACTTGATGTCTAGTTTCTCTTCTTATTGCTTGGGTTTTGTCTGTTTTGAATCTATCCAGGTACTGTATGAACTATCTCACAGTCTCTGTAAGAAAGCTGTTGATGATACCATTATCCTCCAGTAACATTAAAAGTACCTGCCAGCACCATAAATGCTAGTCAACCGATGATTCTAGGGTGGCACCTGATAGAGTTCTCTGAGATATAACTAAGTGGTAAAATATGCATCAGTCTGGGTGTATCTCAAAGAAACAGTTTTCTTGGAGTCAGTCATCACCTCTGCCTCTTACAATCTTTCTGCCTACCAAGGAAGCTGGTTTTAAGATCAAGGAACAACAATACAGCCAGCAACCTAAGGAAGTTTGGAGACAACATTCTTAACAGAGGATTCCTTGAGTCCACAGACCTGATGATGCTTTGATTTCTCTCAAAAATCCAGATAAAATGCTACTTAGATGCACAATTACTTAACTTCATCACTGAAAAGAACAAAATATCTAATCCAAACAACTACTAAAAGATTTATTTGGACTCACAGGTAAAAAGGATGCCCATCATAATAGGGAATTGATGGCACCAAAGCTATTCATGACAGCATCCTGAGTCAGAAAGCAAACAGTGATTGTGCTCAGGTTATATTCGTCTGTATATTGAAAGCACACGAGTGATGCTCCTCCCATTTAAAAACAGTCTGCCCAAGTCATTAACCTAGTCTAGGAAGTTTCTCACATACATGTCCAGAGATGTGTTTCTACCAAGCTGCCAATCAAGAGTGAGCATTTGTTGTGTGGCACTTGTTATTTTGATCATAAAAGATATTATCTTAGAATCACCCCAGTATCTATGGCTACTACGGCAGGGAGATCCAGTGGCAGCTACATCCATGATAATGGCAATAAACTTATTACCACTTCATAGCAGATAGCAGACAAGAGTTAGGAGAACCTCACCTAAGATGTCGTCTCTTGTTCCTTTGCCTTTATCGAGCTGTGAGTGATGGTGGAAGATGCTACAGAATACACAAATACTAAGATGAATTAAAAGTAAGACTCCATGATGTAGTTTCCTTGAGATTTCTATCTATGGTGGATTTTGATTTTTTTTGGTGATACAACAAATTTGGTGGCCAGGCAGTGGTGGCGCACCCCCTTTAATCCCAGCACTTGGGAGGGCAGAGGCAGGTGGATTTCTGAGTTCGAGGCCAGCCTGGTCTGCAGTGTGAGTTCCAGGACAGCCAGGGCTACACAGAGAAATCCTGTCTTGTACACAAAACAAAACAAAACATAACAAAACAAATCTGGTGGGGGGTACATTGTGGTGATACAATTCTTTAAAGGTCATTCATGCTTCGGTACATGTGGGGAGCCAAAAGAAGGCGGCTATCATCCTTGCAGCCATCTTGAGCCATATACCCTGACCAGAGACTTGATTGCATTAGCCTACAACAGCTGAGCACACTCTGATAACATCTTGCTTTAGATACCCAGGATTTTGCCCTTGGGTGTGTGAGACTTAAAGGTGTGTGACGTAAGGGTGTGACTTAGAGATCAGATTTAGAGACAAGACCTTAGGGCATGATTAATGGCATGACTTAGAGGTGTGGCTTAGAAGTGAGACATATAAAAGGCAAGAGGCAGACAGGAGAGTTCAGAACAATTTGGAGTATCAGAGAAGCAGACACTTCAGAGAGTACAACTTGGAGTAGGAATTAGGCATTAGGAGTACAACTTGGAGTACAACATGGAGTTAGTTATTAGATATTAGGCACTTGGCACTTGGAGGAAGAACTTGGAATTAGACATTAGGCACTCAGCACTTGGAAGAAGAAACTTGGAACTTGGAGGTACTAGGGACCAGGAATTTAGGATTTGGGACTTGGAGAGAAGAAGAGAGACTGAAGAATAAATGGCATTGAATCACACTCTGTCTGGTCTCCATTCCTCACATCCATCCTCACTCTCTCTCTTGCTGACCCCTGACCCAGAGACCTGAGCAGCTTGGAGCAGTGCGGGCTAACAAGTTAGTCCCCAAGGCTTTTGGCAGTGTGGATCCCAGCATTGACAGAAAGGTCCGAGACATTTGGGCCCCCAAACGTGGGCCAGCTCGGGCCTCAACAGATACATAGTCTTTTCCCTGCGCTATGTAAAAACAATAAGTCATTTGTCTTTCAAAATGTACTTTGGTGTAATTTTACTTGTTTCTTAGTGCCCATCTGTAGTGAAAATGTGTTTATATCTTCTCAGAAAAAATGTAATGCAATGTCATTAAGATACTGTGTGGTACCATAACAGATACCTGACAGAAATCTTAGCATACCTTCTAATTAATGCATTATCCAGAATGACCAACTTGCCAAACATGGATCATGCCAATTACAGGTCCTGGTTTTATAATCTTAACCTTTTAATGCCTCCATACCCTTGTGCACCCCTTGTTTATTGTTCATACTGAAAAATAGGAAAGTGGTTGAAGAAAATAAATTTGGACAACTTATGACTTTACTCATGGAGAAGAAAGTAAGAAAAAGGAAAGCATGGTGGGGCATCAGATAGTTAGAGATGCTACCATAAGCATGTATATTTCATTCATGCATATTGAATGTATTCATGCATTCATTCATTGCCAGCCAGGATGCAGTATGGCTGGAACTCAATATCCTTACAACATTGGCATAATATCCCAGATTCAGTACACCTGCAGGCATGAGGAGAAAGCCAGTCCACTCAGGGGAAATAAGTTTCCAATAGCCGATTTCTATTTCTTCTCATGCTGTCCTTGATTTATTGTCTTTGTTTCACTCTGCCAGAACAAAAAGCTCCAGCTTTTAGGATGAAATGATATGCCAGACTTCACTAAATGTATTTGTAAGACAAGGACAGCCAACAAAATTGAACTTCAAGTACGGAGATGGGCCGTTATTTAAAGCTTAGGAGAGATTATTGGAGGATTATTATTTTATCAAAAATATTTCAGCTGTTAAATTAGCACTATGGTTTTCAGTAACTTTGGCAGCATGCTAATTTATCTCCCACCTTGCAAGAATTTAGAGTTTCATTGCCAACTTTTTGAAAAGCCTGACAAATGTCAGTGGCCTGTGTTCTAAGACATCCAGGCTTACTTAATTATTGATAGGAGAGCTGGGAGTCAGAATATTCAGAGGGAAATTACATGTATGGCTGATTTGAGTTTTATTACTCAGCTTTCATTTCAATGATCTATATGAATGTTCAATTTGATGGTTTGATGATCACTTTCAGGTTTTTAGAGGACCCTCCTGAAAGAGGAATTCAAACATAGGCACACAAAATTGATTTATGGCCATAAGGAGCCACATTCTTTCCTCTCACTTTTTTTATAATATAGTATATTTTAGGTACTTTAAATTGCCTCTCACTTTAGAAACTTTTGTGTGTCTCTGTATGTATATATGTGCTTGTCTGCATCTTCACAAGTGCATACATGCCATAGTCAACATACAAAAGTCAGAGAACATTCTCAGTTATGGGTTCTTGGCCTCTATTTTTTTTAAAGACAGGATCTCTTATTCTGTAGTGCATTTACTAAGCAAGCAGTTCTGTGAGCTTCAAGGGATTCTCCACCACCTATGGCAACAGAGTTGCACTGAGATTACAGACCCATGTTCCTGCTAGTATAACTTTTATGTTGGTTTTAATGTTGGTTCTGGCAATCTGAACTCAGGACCCAAAAGCACTTTACAAACTGATCCATCTTCCCAGTCCTCCATCTTTTAAAGCATTCTGCCACCAATGCATCTTTAACATACATTGAGAGGATAAACATTTATCAAAATTAACAGCAATAAAATGATTATAATCCATTTTCATTAGCATTTGTAAACTCTAGAAGGTTTTCTCTAATTTAATTTAATCCACACTTGAATTAAGTTTGCTATCTAGTAGAATTCCTTTCCTTTCTTCTTAGGTGTACTTTAGTGAACTACAAGATAAAAGATGATAGTGAGCACTGACAAAGATGAATCAATCACATGCTTGTAAGAAGGGTCATTCACTTGAAATTAACCTAATGTTAGTTGTGGGAATTAAAAACAATTTCACAAGGAAAGTTGCTATAACAGTAGCCTGTTCTCCCACACAGACTCTGAGCTCTCTGAGGTGCATAAGTCAGTGGGAGCAAGTTTTGTTAGGAGTGTCTCCACCACAGATGAAACTAACATCATGCTTCAGGAGGGCAGCAATATATTCTTTGTGGGTGGAAAAGAAAGGGATACTTCTTGTTTAATGAGACTTACAGAAGAATGTTCTCATAAGGAATTGACATAGAGGGGAAAGGAAGCTTCAAACAAAAGGGGAGACCCCAAGAGAAATAGCATAAGATGCCTTCAGTGATACAAATGTACAAATGAGTGGATGCAGGTAGTGTCCAACTGGTTTCTGAAAGTTAAAAGCAGAGAAGTCATAGGAAAGTAAAAATTAATGAAGGGGAAGACTTTGAGATTGTACCAGGAACAGTAGAGAGCTGTTAGAAAGGAAGGGCAGCAACATATTTAAATTTTTTTGAAACACCACTTGGTTTAGAATTTATAATACACATGGATACAGATTGGAAAATTCAATAAACATTGAGGTGCTAACTTTATTCCAAGATTTGCATATCTAGAACAAAGATGACTGAAGTAGGAGTTAGTTTTGAGCTGGAGATATAGCTTTGTCAATAAGCATTTTCAGCTCTCGTGAGAATTTAGGTCCATTCCCAAGAACCTGTGTAGAACTGCTGGGGTGTTGTAAAACATGCCACTAATCCAAGCACTGAGATGGGAGAGACATGCAGGTGTATGTACCCTCAAATGCACGAATGCACGCATAACACAGACGTACTACAGACATAGACACACACAGCCCACAAATACATAAACACATAAACACAGAAAGAGAGAGAGAGAGAGAGAGAGAGAGAGAGAGGCAGAGAGAGAGAGAGAGAGAGAGAGAGAGATCTCATTATGCGAGAGTGTACCAACTAACCTGTCTGACTAGTAAGAGCCATAAGGATATGTCTGTCTCCTTAGTGATAGATTTGCCCAGCTTATTTTCACATGTGTTGTGACAGTGGTTTACCTACTGATAAACTGTCCCAAACCATTTTATATGTCTTTACAGAAGCATATCATTACATGCTGCATTTATAGCAATCTTTGATAATTCCTGTACTCAGATGTTTAGCTCTTCTGTCATTCTACTGTACCAAATGTCTTCCATTACTGCTGGGTGTTCTCTTGTACTGCTTTCCACTATGAGACAGAGCTGACATTTCTGGTGAATACTATCAAAAGCAGAGAAAGTTGAATGCTTCTGTGAATAGACAAAAAAGAAAGCTTAGAAGCAAACTTTCAGGCCTTTCATATTCCAACAGCTCAGGATAAAGGTCAGACCACTATAGAGACCACAAGTAAATTTTCAACTGGAAAAACCTCAGATGCTTCCAGAATGATGTGGACATGATATTTGCTATTTTAAGATACTAACATTGGGTAAACATCTCAAATATAAGGCAAACCCCCAGTAAATGTCCTTAGGAAAGCACAAACAGCAGTATCACATGATTGATAACTTAACAAAACCTATAGTTTCAGCTTGTAAATTATTTTGACATAGAATTAGGAAGACACTTCTACTACCATCTCTAAAGCACCTATGTTTCCATTGAAAAGTTCTATCCTAGTTTGAATCCTAATCATCACACTTTAGATTTAGCCTCTGGACTTTGCCTAGATATGTTATGGTTTTACTTGCTAAGCTGAATAAATAAAGAAAAACAAAAAAACAAAAAAAAAAAAACCCAATAAATAAGAACAAATATTATTTCTTTTTCTGTTTTTCATTTTCATGAAGGATATTAATTATGTTAAATATTCTTTATGTAAAATTATGTTATTAATTTTGCTAATACCTTCTTCTGCATCTGATCCATCTTCTTGAAAATTCCTTTAGATTTTAGATACCCTGTTTGCAACATATAAGTTTTTGGTTCCTGTATTGTCATTTCACTGTGCCACCTCAACCCCCATTCATTCTAGTTCAATTCTCTGGGCAATTTCTCAGAGTCTGTCTTTCAACTTCATAGACTTAAAAAAATCTCCTCCATTAAACTGTCAAAAAATTTTTTTCTTATTATTTCTGATTTTAAAGAACCATGATTTTATCTTATAATTTTATTTACTCTTCTATCTCTGTAAAGGTGTTATATGCTGTATGTACATGTTAATGTAGATAGTTTGCATGTTTGTGTGTATATATAAACATATATTTTGTACTTCATGAAAGGCTGAAGTAAGTATCTTTCTCCATTTTACTCACCTTATCTTTCTTTAGACAAGGTCTCTCTCTGAACCTAGTATTCATCAAGTGGCAAAATTAGCTGGTCAGTGATGCCCAAAAATCCACTTCTCTGTGACTTCTAGCACTGTGGTTACAGTCATATGCATGGACTGGTATAGAGCTCTGGTCTTTCTGGTTTTTTGGTGCAAGCACTTTAATGTATCATCTCCCTAGTCCTTCAGAAGACATTATGGTTTTGTTAGTTTTATTTCTATGTTTATGAATACCTTGGTGTCAGGAGCTATCTTTGGAATGTCTAAAGATATACAAGTGACATAGTAGAGATAACAAGTCAAATTGCAGGGGTCTTACATGAATAACTATAAATTGCAAGGCTTTTAGAGAGTTCATCTAAGAATTGAATCATGTTATTATGTCTTATACCATCATTACTAAATTAACATAATAATCTCTGGTAACTAGCCCACCCTTCTGGGTAGCAATCAATGAAAATGTTCTGTCTTACAGTGATACTATGCAGAAAAATAGATGATTTCTTAATTCTTAATAATGATTCAATAGAATACCTAAGTTTATACTAGTAATTATTAAGATTTTATAAAAAGAAGCTGCAATCTGTACTCTGCAAGCCTTCTTCTGTCAAGTGCTAATTATGCTGAGATAAAAAGAAAGCATCTAAAAGATTTACAATTAGGGAAATCATTCGTTTAGGCTGTAAACTTGTATTTGATAACTAAAGACCATAAACTGGAAATTAACAGTTATTGTAGGTGCAAGGACAGAAGATAAAATATTGGCTGGATTCATCTATACAAAACTTTAAATCTAATGAGACATTAGGCAGATGATTTGCCTGGTTGACATACTGTGCTAGCTTGGACCGAAGAAATATTGTTTTAATCTTTCAATGAACCTATGCAGCTAGTATCAGGTAATGAATAGTTAGTTAGATAACTAGTCCTTAATTGAAACACATATAAACATCTTTGTTGTAACTCTTTATTCAACTTATGATTTGTATTATATTTGAACTTGTTATAAACTTTTGTAAAAGGAGGCTTGGAATATTCTTCTAAAAAATACAAAAACTAAAACGATGATATTAAGTAGGCAGTAGGACAGAAAGAGATGCAGAGAAGAAAAATAGAAGAAGACACAGCAGAATAAAAAAGAATATAATAGAGCTGAGGAGAAAGAAAAGAGACAAAGAAAAATATAACAGAGCTAAGGAGCTGAAAAACTGAGGTGAAAGAGATGAAGCAGAATAGAACACAGAGAGCAGAGAAGGAGATGCAAAGAAACCAAAAAGTAGCAGGCAGCTTTTATCTTATCATGAGATAGGATAGACCATGGTTCTTATTGACAAGGACAGGGCTCTTTCTTAATAGACCTTCTAATACACATGAAGACCCCCATACTGGGGAGACCCTTCCTCAAGTCTCCGGAAATCGCAACCACCCAAAGATCACAAGAAACCTTACCTGGATGCAATCAGCAGAGGCTTTATTAGGGAAAATAGCCGGCAGTCAAAACTACAAGCTCTTTAGCTCCAAGAGCAAGGTTTTGGCCCAGAGTGGTGGGTTAAAGGGTCTTTTATAGCATGGGGTGGGGGAAGGAAGGCATTTTTGCACGCTTACACATGAATGGTTGCATTTTCATGCGGTTACACATGTTTGGTTGTTTTACAAATTTTCAACATAGCACTGGGAAGACCAAGGGAGGGGTAACCAAGAACAGTGAAACATTTCAGAGGAATCTAGCCCAAATGATTTAGAGTCATGTGAAAATCACTCTGCACACTCATTCTTCTCAAAAATGTGGTTTTTACCATGCCATTGTGCCCTATCCTGCCATTTCAGATTAACTATCTTCGGCTATAGCTCCACCTAGGTGGCAGCATCTTTATCTGTAGTCAGGAATGCCTTCCTGCCTTGGTGGGAGAGGCTTGAGGAATGTAATCCAGCAAGTGTCCTTCACCTGGAATGTGAAGGCCTGAAATCTTATTTTCAGTTCCGAGTTCTGTAAGGCGAAAAATCTACCCATATTTCATAAAATGGCCTTTATAATTTTTCACTCTACACACATATGTATGCAAATGTAAGTTTAAACCTGTATATGTAAGTATGTAAGTTGATGAGACAGATTGTTGAACCCAACATAAAGTTAAATGTGTGTATGAATATGTATATGAATGTGTGTGTGTTTCAATGCACATGTGCTTGTGTAAAAGTGTTTTCATTTTGCTGGAATGACTTGTTTCTTGTGGTTCAGTAAAAGTTAACTGCTCTAAGCCTATCTCTCAGCTGGCCAGTGAGAGGAAAGGCTCCTGGGCAATAGGAAAAGAAGCCTTAGCAATTAATCTTTACCCCCTCCCATCACACTCTCACACACATATTGGGTTTTATAATTGAGTGTTAATTGCCAAAAGCCTGCAGGTCTGGTCTCAGAGTAACTAAGAGACAAGACAGGTAAATGTAAATTTATGATAAGGAACCTTTACTCTTGCAAAGCTTTGTTTTGCCCACCACTCCACACCAATACTCTACCTAATCTTTTGCATTCCGGAAAGGACCCAGACTGGGAAGGTTACAAGCACTTTGGTTTGTTAATATGATTATCTTGAAAGGTTTATGGGCACAGAGATTTTTCTTTCTTGTTCACCTAGATAATTGAAATACTACAAATCAGGTCAAAATTTCCAAATGTGGACTGAGCTTATTAGACAATATGTAGCATTGACTGGTGATCACATGGGAGACTAATTTTCAATGGGAATACTTTTATGGACCTAGACATCATGTATATTTTTCATAGAGTTGCTTAATCTTCTGTAAAAAAATTTTTTCTTTTTCCGTATTGAAGAAGGAAATTCCATAATATCATGCTGGGATCCAGAACTCAGTGAGCAAAGTATACTTCATGCCTCTTTAGTGCTGCATCTACAGAGAAACTTAACCTTTGGATAATATTCTGTTCAGTTTCTACATGCCAAAAGGTAAATGCAGGTATACGTTGTTTGCAATCTACTTTTAATAAGGATTCAACTTCTCCTCTAGACCACCACCCAGCAGAGGTAGCAGAAGAGAAAAATTATTAGGATATGTGAGAAATGGATCTGTTTAGCAATAGTTCTCTGGGAGAGAGATCTGTGGTGGGTAATACTTAGAAAACGGTGCCTTGTATGGCTTGTTCCTGGGTAGTGTTGGATTTTAAGGATCCAAACCCAAATCCACGGGATGCGCTCTTTCAGAGATACTCACGGAAGGGAGTCGCTGCAATCACATGAGATTTATTTGATGAATAGGTGGAATAACAGTAGCTGGTGCACCGGGGTCCTCCTCTCTCAAGCGAGAAAGAGGCACCCCGAGTGACCAAAAAGGATGGTATATATACAAAGTTCACAAAGACTGTCAATTTCTTCTTAGACAATAAAAGAGATTTCAAACATCTGTTCCCAAACCTGGTTTCCATCCAGCCCCCATCCCAATTTACAACCAGGCTATATCCTAATTTACATATGTATCTTGCTCCTGGGAGAATTCCTTTTAAGTGACTTCCGTTTACCCAGGTGTTTTATTGTCTCTATCTTGGGTCTTCTTTGCTTTTGAAATGTTTATTCAAGCCCTTGGAATGCACCCCAGGGGCAGCTAACACTTGAGTGTAAATTGAAACTCTGAACCTAAGAATCTTTCATGTTGAGACCTAAAATTTCATTTTTACAATTTATTCTCACAGTAGCTGCCATGATCCAGCTGCATCCACATGGCTCTGACCGGGGCTCGGCTAGATAGATGCACAGTCCCTGCCACCCACAAGACGCCATCATGGTGACTTGCTCTGCCAATCCACTACACTGTCTACAATGCTCAGCTGACCATTTGCCTGCTGTACCGGATAGAATAAAAGACACTTAATGCTTAAAAATTATCCAATGGATTTATATATTTGGAAATGCTCAATTAGCAAGATGCTCTCACAGTTAGAATTGTTGCCCAATTATCTAACCTAGATATTGTAACTACCTTAGACTGCTAGAGAGACTCGTACATCTGCAAACATCTTCTCTCCTCCTCTGCCTCCTTCTCCCTCCTCCCCTTCCTCATTGCACCTACCTTTCATACTGCCCAATGACTGAGTTTTATTGCAAATGTAGCAGGAAAATATCTTGCTAAAGAGCTCAATCCTCTTTGCCAGCAGTTCAGTACCATAGCAAACACCAAATACAACTCAGAAGAAGCAGACTAGATCTCTAGGCAGATAACACACATGTATAAAACAGCAGTTTCATTCACTACAGCTTTCTAGTCAGGCAGACACCAGGTAGAAAACATCAGCTATAGGTCAATCCTGAGGAAACTGCAAGTCTCACCAACCATACTGAGGTAAGGCTGTAGGAACCTCACAAGCAGTTCTTGGGTGAGTTTCTCTCAGTGTCTGCATTACCACAAGTTGAGCTAAACAAAGCCATGTAAGGTGAACCAATACATGCATGTCATATTGAGGTGGAACAAAGTAAACCAGTGCTCTGTGCTTGCCTGCCACTGTCTGTGGGGTTTTATTTATACTTCATGATGGGTCCTTTCATGTGTTTTCTATATCAAAACATTCTTTCACCTGTGTCTTCTCCAACAAAAATTCTTTCACTTGTTTGCCCCAGCAAGATATCATTTGACATAACTGACTTTCCAAAGAAACTAGAAGTTTCCAATTTAGGTAAGTGTAAGTTAAAGGTAGAAAAGAACCTCCTATATAACTTTCATGAGTAACAACCTGTTTGTCTTCCTTAGGCTGAGATTCAACATCTCTTTACACAAACACAACCTGATTGTCCCCCATTCCTTGTACTGTAAGACACCCCCCCCGCAAGGGGACCCTCTGTAAGACCCCCCCCCCCGCAAGGGGAACCTCACCCAAGTCCGGACCTGCACGCCCCAAGGACACACGAGAGACCTTCTTGATGCAATTGCAGAGGAGGTTTAATGACGAGGGCCCTCGGGCTGGAACATATCTCACACAGGAGATAGAGGTTCCACGCCCTGGACCCAGGGAACTTGGGATATTTATTGGTAGGGGTTGGGGAGAGCGGGAAAATTTGGCGCGGTTACATATGATTGGATATTTCAAACATCAGCAACTTGCAGAACTGGCAGAACTTGCAGAAACTAGGACCTCCCAGAAAAGGGAGGGAGAGAAAAGTAAACACCAGATAGCCCATTACTCACTTGGGCTTGTTTGGACTTGTCTGGGCATGCCCTTGTATGCCTTTATTTTTTGTCACCCTGCCCTGCAGGGGCTTAATATTTTTATTATGACTATATTTAACAAATTGTTGGTGGTCTTTGCTGACCATGAATTTTTGTTATTGTTACAATGCTGCTTTCAAATTTTGTTCTCACAGTACAAGTCTAGGCTCTAGGGTAAGCAGAGCCTCCCCAACCTAAGCATTGTAGTGAAACTGGTAAACCTAGGATCTGCTTAGATTAAGCAGTGCACAGCCCTTAGCCCAATGAACTTAGCAACTTGGCTTCCACTTACATAGTGCTATGTGTACACCCCTTATGAAGCAATGGGGTTCCCTAAAAGCCTTTAGTAATTGCTTTTGTGTAACAAAACACATTCTGAAGCATATCCTAGTGGTAAGGCCCTTTCACTGATGGAGACTGTGCAGGATTTTGTCACATGCAGAGCAAGGTAAGGTAACTTTCAGAAAAGGTCCTTTATTTACTATTTTATAAATAAGCATGATTGGTTGTACATATGACTAAAATTAGATGCATCATGAAGAAGGATATGTACAATGAACAGAGCCTTACATAACCCAAGTTTATCAATAAAAATAGAAAACAATTTACATGCCAATTCCTCCTCTTTTTCTCCTGCTCCTACACATTCTCCTCTTCTTATCTTTTTCTTCCTCCTCACCTTTCTGCCCTTTGTTTTCCTCTTGGATCTACAAGAGAAGTCCATGACATGAAGCAGGGGCCTAGTGTTCTGGCTTTTAGTTTCACCTTGTTTGTAATGAAATTATTTACTAGTGTATTAGTAAGGTTTCTCTAGAGTTATTGAACTTATAGAATATATATATATATATATATATATATATATATATATTATATATATGTGTGTGTGTGTGTGTAATATATAATATATTTAATATATATGTGTAATAATTTATTTTTAATATATATATACACACATATATATAAATATTAAAAATAATTTACTAGAATGATTTAGAGTCTTCAGAATATCTTACCTATCAATGGGCAACTGTGAATGGAATTCCATGAATCACATAGTTGCTCAGTCCAACAAGGGTAGGTATTTAAGATGATTTCCTGTATAAGCTGGAATTCTGAGTTAGTAGGTTAAACAGATGTGATAGTAAACAAGTGCAAGAAAATGAAAACAAAAATGTCCTTCAATTGTCCTTATGTAGAATTCTAGCAGAATTTATGGCCCATATTAAAGGTATAGACCACAATTGGTGCATTTAAAACTTGCTTTTTCCAAGGGTGGCCTTGAACCCAAGAGATATGCTTGTCTCTATCTCCTCAATAAAAGGCATGTAATACCTTTCCTGGGCCCACACTATTCATGGCCACTACAGTCTAGATCAAGACTGTGTGTAATCCCATGTCAAGATCCAGGTGAGAAGCCTGTGCCTTCCAGCATCAAGATCTGGAGCACAGTTTTGCCCTCCAATTGTGGATTGTCGTCCATTTCAGATTAGTAAAGTTAACAACCACAAATACCCATCACAGCTTCTTTCCTATTTGTGTGCATGGCTTCATATTTTTGAATATGATGTCAAGATTCGCTAAACAACAGGTCTCAGCAGACCATCAACAACAGTGGAATATAGTCCCATGTGTTCTTTTTCAGCATTTCCTTCTCCCCATCTGTTCTCCAGTTTTATAATTCCTACAGTATGCTAACATTTCTGGCCCACCTTTAACTGTCTTCTGTTATCTTTGTCTTTTAGCAATTTTAGCATTTTCAATTTATAAAAAAGTTCCTTATGTAGGTTTGGAAGTGAAAGGGAAGAATTAATAAATTTATACACCTACCCATGTTTAGCAGAACCCTGTATTTTTATATGTGGTTTGTCTGAATAAAAATAATATAGAAGAGCTTTATTATTAACGTTAAAATCACCAGACTTCTTATTAGTCCTTCACCTATACTCTCTCTTTTCTTGTTTTTGTCCCCTCTGCTGAACTCCCTACCTCTCCTTACAGGGTATGTTTCACAAGGCATTAGGAAAAAAAAAAAATTCTTAAATGTCCTTGCCTTTATGCTTGTATGCAGATAAATCTGCTCTCCCTATACAAAGGCAGCCACCTACAATGAGCATACCATAGCCCTAGCCTCTGGGCATTTTCAATTTCTTCTTTTAATTATACTTTAATATCAAATGTCCCAATATTTGCCTTTGTATTCATGATCTGAACACACATTGTTAAGCTAATAATTCATATTACTGCTGCTATCAATAAGATGATGAAAAGCTTTTATATTAATGCCTATGAGGTAAATATATACGAATCTTTTTCTTTTGCCTGTACTCAATTAACCAATATAGATTTCCATGTATTGATTAACCCTTGACCTAGCCATTAGACTTTTTCATTTGTTTGTTTCTTTTTCTTTTGTTTTGTTTTTGTTTTGTTTTATTCTTATGCTTCCAACAACTGGAAATTAAGATTGGGCTATTTAGTCTTTTGTCCTAGAGCTTAATCTTATCTTAGCTTGTTGAGATTGACTTCAAAACATTTCCTTTACATGTATGTGAAGAGAGGAGATAAAATCCTCTAGTGTCTTCTTTGGGATCTATAGCAGAATGGTTTCCTGCTGCTGCTACATTGTTTGCAGTGGAGATATTTGGGAGGAACTAAAGTGAAAGGATCAAAGAGGAGGAGAGGAAGAGGAGAAGAAAGAGGAGGAGCAAGAAGACAAAGGACAGAGGAGCAGAAGAGAAGATGGCTGGAGATGTCTGAATGTCTTTAGCAGTCCTGGGTAGTTATTCATATCTAGGTTAGTTAATTGGGTTTACAATTTTCATTGTGTGGTCATCTTGTTAACTGAACAGTACCAAATATATGTCCCATTTGGATAGCCATTAAGTATTAAGAGTCTTCATTCTACCAGGTACCTCAGAATGGCAGATATTATCTGGGCTCAGCCAAGCATTGTGGAAAGCTTGGTGGATTGTCTGATCAAGCCGCCACTGGTGGTGTCTTGTGGGAGCCAGGGCCGCTGCATTTGACGGGCCTGAGCCATGGTCTGAGCCGACCACCACCACCGACAGGAGCACTGCACAGCTCTTGGCTTTAGGCTTTTTCTAGTCGGGAACATGGCTGCTGCTTAAGGAAAAGCCAGATTGGGTGCTGCCATTTTTACCATATATTACCCTACAGGGATCAAGGGTCCAATATCCACAGTCTCATTTGACCAAATTACCAACTTATGCTAAATCTAACCCTAATTGAAGAGGGAAAATCAGAACTTCAACATGGAAATAATGCACAAGATTCTGTTCATAAAAAATGTACAGATTTAGGAGCAAACAAAAAATGGAACAAATAATAAATAATTACTGCAAAACAAGGCAAATTATACTCAATGAGTTTAGACTTCAGAATCAAATTGACACTGGCCCAGAATACTAATTATGGTTCATATAGGTGAACTAGAAAAAGAATGTTATGCTGAGGTTGCCCAGGTATGAGTCTCTACAGACTATTGTAGAGTATGAACTGTTCCTCCAGGCAAGAATGGCCTTTTGCCTTCATGCCAGCAACACTTACCATTCCTGGAAAGCAGAATAGCCAGAAAATTCTGAGAAGAGAAATTAAGGTAGAGCAAAATGGTGGGGGCTTGTGCTGTCACAAAACTCAGTGTGATGGTTTCGTTGGATGGAGCTGTATCTTTGTAGATACCAGATGAGAGGCTTGTGTTCCTGGTCACTGGGTATGGTTCTTGAAACACATATGTAACAGAGGTGCCAGAATCAAAAAGATCTGAGATTCTGCATAACAGAAGACAAGATAGCATAGTTTCAAACGTTTTGTTAATTACTCTGGGTAGCTGTAATGCCTGCTTATTGATTTCTCTACATCTAGCACTGGGTTTGGGGTGTTTAGAAACCATACAATCTGCTTCTTAATGATTTTAGGGAGGCTCAAATCCATTCTTGTGTATATGCACACATATGAAGATGTCGATTTGTATTCATATTGACAATTAAAAATCAAATGTTTACCCTTTCCATTCTCCACTTTGTTTTTTGAGACACTGAACCTGGAGCTCAGAAGCATTAGATTGGCTGCTCACTGATCTCAGGACCCTTCCTATCTCACTTCATCTAGTGATACATCTAGTTTTCTAAGTGGGTGCTAAGTATCCAGACTCAGACTCTCATGTTTGTGTAGCAAGCATTTCACTAACAAAACCATTTCCCAAACCCTTTTTTTATCCACTTATATAAGTACAATTATGGCTGGGAGAGATTAATCATAATACCCAACCTCAGCTTTGTAATATCATATTATCAGTGAGATTGTTATTATAAATCACTGAAGGGAACTGCCCAGCAAGTTTTGAATTTATGGAATCACTGAGTTACAGAAACATATGACTTAGGAATTGGGAGATGGCTCTGTTGGTCAAATGTTTGATGAACAAATGTGAGGAATTGACTTTAGATCTTCAGCATTTACATTAAAAGATAGGTGTGGTGGTATGCATATGTAACCCCAGACCTGGGGAAGCAGACACAGAAAGAACCATGGTATTCATTGACTAATCTAGCAACTAGTGAGTACCAAATTTTGAAGAGCAACTGAGGAATACATCTGTTACTAATCCTGGCCACCACACACATGTGCATGCACACATGAATACACAAACACACATACAAACACATACCCATAATCATATACATATATACACATACAGTAAATATACACAAAGAATAAAAATGAAGATAGTGTAACTTAAGCCCCTATCAATAGCCTTCATGAAATATGTCTTGTGATTGATGACATGTCCATCAGTATGTTGAAATAATTATTCTGCCATTTTTCAGGCTCCTCTTGAGCTAACAGAAAGTTATCTTTTTATGGACAGGCATGATGAAAATGTTGCTTTTTATAGTAGACTTCTTAGACCTGTAATCACATGTCTGCCTGGAAAATTGCATTGTAGATGCAAATTCATGTAGATATGATAGGTTTCTCTTCTTCCCAATCAAGGAAGCAGTGTCCCTAATATTCCTTCATCATTCGCTGAGTAAGTATGGGACACTAAAACCAACTTTGTCCCTGATAATGTTCTTGTCATTTTCCACCTTGTGGATATTCTGTTGACAGTCTGTAATAGTGCCAGCTAGTTAATGCTACATGTTTATTTATATTGTCTAGCAGGCAAGGACTACTAGGGAAATTTTTAGAAAGATTCATAAACAATGTTTTGCTTTTATCAAGCAAGATATGTCAGTGTCTCTTAGGTTAAATATATGAAGTAAACACTTCCATAGTGATGTTGACTCATCATCTGCTTGATATAAGCATTTTTCTTCTCTTTTCATTTTTAGGAAAGGATATGTAGTTTATTTTTATTGGTTATTTTATTTATTTACACTTCAAATGTTACCCCCTTCCCAGATTATTTCTCAAAACCCCCCTATTTCATTCACCTTCACCTTGCTTCTATAAGGGTGCTCCTAGACACCCAGCCACTCCCATCTCACTGTCCTAGCATTCCCCTATGCTGGGACACCAAGCCACCACAGGATCCAGAGACTGTCTTATCTAGAGATGCCTGATAAGAAAATTCTCTACTACTTATGCAGCTGGAGCCAAGGGTCCTTCCATGTGTACTCTTTGCTTGGTGGTTTAGTCCCTGGGAGCTCAGGTTGGGGGAGGGCTGGATGGTTGATATTGTTGTTCTTCCTATATGGTTGCAAACTGCTTCAGCTCCTTCAGTCCTTTCCCTAACTCCTCTGTCGCGGTTTCCATGATCAGTACAATGGTAGGCCACAAGATCCATATATGTATTGGTCAGGCTCTGTCCGAGCCTCTCAGGGGACAAATATACAAGGCTTCTATAATCAAAAACTATGTTCTTTTGTGACTGGGTTACCTCACTCAGGATAATATTTTCCAGTTCTATCCATTTGCCTTAGAATTTTATGAAGTCATTGTTTTTGATAGCTGAGTTGTACTCCATTGTGTAAACGTACCACACATTTTGTGTTCATTCCTCTATTGAGGGACATCTGGATTGTTTTCAGCTGTTAGCCATTAAAATAAGGCTGCTATGAACATAGTACAGCATGTGTCTTTTTTTATATGTTGGAGCATCTTCTGGACATATGCCCAGGAGTGGTAAGGGTTGGTCCTCAGGTAGAATTATTTCCAATTTTTGAGGAACTGCCACACAGATTTACAGAATGATTGTACTAGCTTGCAATCCCACCAGCAATGGAGAAGTTTTCCTCTTTCTCTACTTCCTCACAAGCACCTATTGTCACCTGAGAATTTGATCTTAGCCATTCTGACTGGCGAGAGGTAGAATCTCAGGGTCATTTTGATTTGCATTTTCCTAATGACTAAGGATGTTGAACATATCTTTAGAAGCTTCTTGGCCATTCTAGATTCCTCAGTTGAGAATTCTTTGTTTAATTCTGTATCCAATTTTTAATAGGGTCATTTTATTCACTGGAGTCTAACTTCTTGAGTTCTTTGTATATATTAGATGATAGCCCTCTATCAGATATAGAGATCTAATATTGTTAAAAATCTTTTACAATCTGTGGCTTATTGTCCTGTCCTGTTGACAGTATTCTTTGCCTTACAGAAGCTTTGAAATTTCATGAGATCCCATTTGTATATAATTAATGCTAGAGCCTAATCCATTGGTGTTCTGTTCAGGAGGTTTTCCCCTGTGTTGCTGTGTTTGAGTGTCTTCCTCACCTTCTCATCTATTATATTTACTGTATCTTGTTTTAAGTGGACATTTTTGGTCCACATGGACTTGAGATTTGTATAAGGAGATAAGAATGCATAAATTTGTATTCTTCTACAAGCTGACCACCACTTGAACCAGCAACATTTGTTGAAAATGCTGCTTTCTTTCCAGTGAAGGGTTTGGATTCTTTGTCAAATATAAGGTGACCATAGATGTATGGGTTCATTTCTGGGTCTTTAACTCTATTCCAATAATCTATCTTTTTGTCTTTGTACCAATTCCATGTGTTTTTTAATCACTATTGCTCTGTAGTTCAGCTTGAGGTCAAGGATGCTGATTCTTCCAGAATTTCTCATATTGTTGAGAATAGTTTGAGCTATCTTAGGTGTTTTGTTATTGCAGATTAATTAAAAGTCCCTATTTATGTCTCTGAGGAATTCAGTTGGAATTTTGATGCAAATTGCATTGAATCTATAGATTTAATTTTGTAAGATAGCCATTTTTACTATATTAATCTTCCAAATTCATAAGCATAGGAGACCTTTCCATCTTCTGAGGTCTTCTTTGATTTATTTCTTTAGAGACTTGAAGTTCTTGTCATACAGGTCTTTCACTTGCTTAGTTAGGTTCACACCAAGAAGAAGTATATGACAGGAAATAGTTAAACACAGGGCTGAAATCAACTAAGTAGAAACAAAGAAAACTATACAAAGTGTTAACAAAACCAGGAACTGATTCTTTGAGAAAATCAATAAGATAGATAAACCCTCAACCAGACTCACCAGAGAGTACAACATATCCAAACTAACAAAATCAGAACTGAAAAGGGAAACATAACAGAAAGTAAAAAAATTAAAAAAAAAAAAATATCCTACTATAAAAGCCTATTCTCAACAAAACTGAAAAAATCTGAATAAAATGGATGATTTTCTAGACAGATACCAAAGTTAAATTGGAATCAGATAAATCATCTAAAGTGTCCCATAACCCATAAAGAAATAGAAGCAATCATTAATAGTCTTCCAATAAAAAGAAGTCCAGGACCAGATGGTCTTAGTGTAGACTTCTGTAAGACCTTCAAAGAAGACCTAATACCAATACTTTTCAAACTATTCCACAAAATAGAAATGGAAGGAACATAAACCAATTTATTCTCTGAAGCCTCTTTTACACTGATACCTAAAATACACAAAGACCCAAAAAAGAAACAGAACTTCAGACCAAATTCCCATATGAATATCAATGCAAAAATACTCAATAACATATTCACAAACTGACTCAAAATACATCAAAATTATCATTTACCATGATCAAGTAGGCTTCATCTCAGGGATGCAGGAATGGTTCAGTATATGGAAATTTATCAAAGTAATTCAACATATAAATAAACTCAAGGAAAAAACACATGATCATCTCATTAGATACTTGAAAACCCTTTGACAAAATACAGAACCCCTTCATGGTAAAAGTCTTGGAAAGATCAGGAATTCAAGGTCTATACCTAAACATAATAAAATAATATACAGCAAACTAATAGTCAACATCAGACTAAATAGAGAGAAACTTGAAGCAATCCCATTAAAATCAGAAAGTAGAGAATGCTGCCCATTTTCTCCCAATCTATGCAATATAGTATTGAATATTCTAGCCAGAGCAATTAGACCACATAAGGAATCCAAAGGAATAAGAATTGGAAAGAAAGAAGTCAAGATATCACTATATGTGGATTATACAATACTGATTTAAGTGACCCCAAAATTCCACTAATGAACTTCTACAGCTGATAAACTGCTTTAGCAATGTGGCTGGATCTAAAATTAACTCTAACAAATCACTATCCTTCCACTACTCAAAGGATAAATAGACCGAGAAAGAAAAATTAGGGAAATGACACCCTTCACAATATCCACAAATAATATAAAATATTTTGGTGTGACTCTAACTAAGCAAGTGAAAGATCTGTAAGACAAATATTTTTCTTACAGATATATGACCTGCAGTTTGAGCTTGTAATTTTTGGTTAACAAAATAAAATCTTTTGTCCAATGTTTGTATTTATGTATTCATATGTATATGTGATTTATAATGTATAAAAAGTATGTTATAAATGAACATATACAATAGTTTTCCTTCTTTTTATAATAAAAATTAAGAATAACATTTTTTTGTATAATTAGACATGTCAAAAATTGATGTCATTGTTCCTCTCATGGAGCTAGTATTAATTATTTCTAATATTTGGATATTATGTTTTTCAGTAAAAAGCTAAATTTAATAGTATGTGTGGATGCTGCTACTCATTCATTTTTTTAATATTTTATGACAAGAAGTGAAGGTCCTAGAATAGGTTTAGTTTTCCCATAGATTACTTGTTAATAAAATATAAAGCATATTTAGTAAATTTTATATTTATTTATTTATTTTAATTTACAATAGCGTAACATTTCAAAAAGTATTAAAAACCATCATTTAAGGACAATTTTTTATAACATTTGCCGTGTTCAATGTTTTAAACATGATCCCTTCTATAAAATTTCAGTATTTCCCATATCTTATCAATGTGAAAATCAAGGAAGTAAGATTCAGGTTAAGTTCATAAGTATTATCTGCACATGGAGAATTGTAAATTAATGAGAACCTGAACCCAGATTATTTTCACAAATCTTCAGTGATAAATGAATTAAATATGAAAAGTCATAATTCCAATGGAAATGTTGCAGTGTTTAAACCTGGTGTGTACATTTATCAAATATAGAGGATGAAACAAAGAAAACCCATGACATAAATAAAATACACACTATGATCTCTATTATATTAAATGTAGGTAATAGTTTTAATGATTATATGTGATTAAGTAAGATTTAACTTTCTAGATTTATACATCAATTTCCATAATTATTGTCTTGTGCCAAAATACTTAAGTGGGAGAAGTAATAATTCAGTCAGTAATAGAAGAGCACTGAAGACATAGAAATATATATTAATAAATGATTAAAAGCATATGGATATTCACAAGCAAAACAACCATGCCAAGGATATCAAGGTGGCTATAGTGTAAAGATTCTTACAGCCATTTCTGAGGACCAGATTTTAGTTTCTAGGTTCACAAGGTAAAAAGAAAAAAGCTATTCCTAAAAGTTGTCCTGTGACTATACATATGCCCTGGCATGCTGACAAAAACACACACATACTACTGGACCTGTTCCTCCTGACCTATCCTCAGATGGGCTCCATAAACCCTGGACAGCAGGACACAGGCAACTCTCCTAAGACTGGACAAACATCTCCCATACCCATTCTTCTAGGTTCCCCCTAGAGACAAGGTCGCCCCCAATGTCAGCAGGAAGTAGCCAGATATCACAACAACCCTATTCCTGCCTCCCCTCTCTCTTTTCTTTTTAATTTAATCAAAACAAGGGGTGGGGGGGGAAATTGTGCCCTTCCCCCAGGCTGCCAAACTGTCCAGGCTGAGCAGGCTAGGCAGGAACATGCTGTTTACCACTAGAGATAACAAAGGACCTGGGAAGCTGGAGACCTGCAGTCTGCCACAGTAGTTGAGCTGAATGGATTGCCTGCTGAGCTGCTGGCTACATCTCCAGCCCGTGATTAAGGATGCACACCCCTCACCCATGCTGCTGAGCTATCCTTGACACCTCCCAGACTACTATCTCCTTGCCCAGCCCCTGGGCAGAACCAGAGACTCTGGGGGGTGGGGCTTCCTCTTATTTTATATGTGAAAGCAAATTATTAAATGAGAGGCCTTGATCAGAGAACTTTGTCTTGGCCTCATCTCTTCTCGTCCTCCATCTCCTTTCATTCCCAGCCCTCCTTTCAGGTGAACCCAGTTGACTTGTGGCCATAGGCGGCTACAGAAGAGTAACAAACACACATGTGATATTCACTGTTTGACTCCAAAAATTAGAACAAATATCCTAAGGCCCATGGCTCTGAAATAATGACAAAATTGAGATTGTTCCAGTTTTAATAATAATGCAGACCAGGAGGCCAAACCTCGATTGCACTGCCTTTTCTGTGACAATTTCAGTGATTACGAATCCTTTAACCACAAAATAAATCAATGTGCAAGCCTATCACAAAGAAAGGCTCATTATTTCATTTGAGAGGGGTCTTATGTACAATAATGAAGGGCGAATTTATGGAGCATAAGACTTGCCTTAATTTCTCTTACCCTATAGTCACTCCTCTTCTTGGATTTGAATAATTTTTCTATGGATTATTAGTCTCATTTATCTCCTAGCAGAGTTTGCAAATATAAGATCTATTGTATTTTTTTACGTGTTGCTTAGTAAAAAAAATTATAAATGGAGAAAAGGTAACTGTGGTAATTTCTCTGGTAAAAATGCACTTCATAATGTGGAGACATGAAAAAACTCACTGTGATTTATCCAAGAGAAGAAACTCATGACTCTTGTACATGCTGACAAAAAAGGATAACATGAGATATTGTATAATACCTTTTGCAATGAACTACAGGTAAAAATAATTAAATAAACTGTATTTTCAATGAACATGAAAAACAACGAAACTAAGAAAAGAGAAAAGATCATGTACTGTAACTAGACAAAAAAAGAAAACACAAAGATATAACATTGCAAAACAACATGATACTATTGTACTTTAAACTAAAATAAAACCTGTCGTATTTTAGTTTTCAATGAAAAAAAACTATAAATAGATTATTTTTATTATATAAGGAATATATAGACTAGCCTAAATGTTGAGTAATTTTAGAGGATACCTACCATTAGAATAACATAAACATATTTACACATCCATGTATGTGAACACAAACAGAAATACTAGTGTTGTAGTAAATATTTAAAACTGGTGTGATCAAGCTGACTATCTAAGCTGTGGCTTTTGCCTAGCTTAGCTGCCATGTTGTGTGGCAGAGGCCACGTTCATGATGCAACTAGAAATGACCAGAGACACCAGCCCTGCCACCCACAAGATGCCAGCGTGGAGATGGCTCTTCTAATCTTCCACACTGTCTCTGCAAGGCTGGGCATGGCCCAGATCATCTTGCCAAGCATGTGGGCCCAGTAGAAAAAATGAGACTCTAATGCTTAGATTATCCAAAGGCTTTATATATTTGGTAATGATCAATAACAAGATGCCCATACATCAGAAGAGTGACCCAATACCCAACCTAGATATACCAACTACCTTTGACTGGTGGAGACATGTGAACATCCGCCTCCATGTTCACCTCTCTCTCTCTCCTCTCCTCCCTTAGCTCCTCCTCTTCCTTTTCCTCTTCCTCCCATTCACACAAGCACTAGACCATACCTAATCACACATATATACATGCATTTATATGTATACATATAGTTAATATAAGCACAGGTATACACATACATATACAGGTTCAAAGATTCTACACAAACTAATGTATACACATACATGTACACAGAGACAACACAAAAACAGTGCACATATATATTAGATGCACATATAGAAATACTGAAAGGCTCGGGAAGCCCCCAAAGGGGACCCCACTCGAGTCACGGGATGGCGCACACCCAAAGGACACACGGAAGACCAACTTGATGCAAGAACACGAGGTAGTTTAATGGCGGAACGTTCCGGGCCGACACGTGTCTCAATGTGGGAGACAGGGGCATCGACCTCGTGGCTCCAGGGTTTAGGGTTTATATAAGCTCGGGATGGGGAAAAGGAGAAACTTCGCGCGGGTGCATACGATTGGTTGTTTTCTAATTTTTGAACATCTGGCCAAACAGTCCATGGGGGCGGGGAGCAGTTTCTTATCAGGATCTTCATTCCTGGGATGCATTCCTGGGATGCCTTGGTAGCCCATTGTCCTGTAGCTCTGCATTCTTTGTTTACGGATTAACTGGCCTCTGGTTGGCAAACCAGAGGGGCAACTTTAGCTACTCAGGCTAGGGAAAAAGAATCTATAATTCATGGGACCCATAAAATTTTCTTTTATTTTCCCTCTCCCTCTCCTGAATAATTTTAACCTTAAAATATCTAGCCTAGGCTCTAAAAATCATTTTCTACCTTCTCAGGATCTTCCTGTGGTTGGCACTGTAGTCTCAACACCATTCATTGGACAGCATCAACTCTATTTTGACGATGGTCATAACTCTATTTATCACACATGGGCCGAAAATCAAAATTAAGTAAATTATCATCACTGGTCCAGCTAAGGCAGAAAATAAGGTAGTCATCTAGGGAGATCGTGAGAACCAGGACTCAAACCAGCCCTGTTGGGCATCTCGATCTTTTGTCTCTTATCTAGTCTTTCTCTAAGCCTCTGCATCGAGTCTCTGACTACTCCAGTATGGTCAGCATAAAAGCAACACTCTTCTTTAAGGGCTGCACACAGTCCACTATCTTTTAAAACATAAATCGAGCCCTCGTCTGTTTTGGAGCACTACTTCTGATAGCGATGATAAAGATTTTCTAAGTTGGAAACAGATTTTCTAATATTTTTAGGTCTTTATCAATAGCAGTATTGAGAGCATTAAGGCCTTGCTGGCCAGTGGCCAGTGCGGCAGCTCCTGTTCCTATGCCAGCAGTAATGCCTGCACCCAGTAAGATGGCTAAAGTGAGGGAAACTGGCTCTCTCTTGTATATCTTTGGCCTAATATCGAATTTATCTTCGAAACTACCCACAGCATGATAATAAATTCTGGGTACCAGCTGCACAAGCACACAAAAGTCTGTAGTTGGTTCGAATACACTTGTAGACACACAAGGGGTGAGTCCTGTACTGTAAGCCCACCAACGGTTGGGCCCTGGTACCAAATAATAGGTGATAGATGTTTTAGGACGAGAGACTGTCTGATTACACAGATGTCTGTGGGAGGCAGGTGGGGTACCTAGGCAGAGTCCTGAACCTGACCCCGATACTTCAGTTAGAGTTAGTTTTCTCTCAGTTCCCCAAGTGCAGGAGTGATGGGAAGTGGTGTATTAAAGGCACCCTTCATGGCGATTCCCTCATAGTATGGGGGTGTTATTGTTAAACATAGCCAGCAAGAGTTTCAGTAGAGTCTGGGCTTGTATTATTTAGAGCGTGGAAGGCTCCAACGACCAAATTAAATAGTCTCTGTCCTGTCGAAGGATCGGGTGGTGTGGTCAAGATCTTGGGGCTTGTGAGGGGATAAAATAATAAGGACCAGCAGTCACTGGCGCAGGTTGCATTGGTGTTTGAGTAAGGGACTTTGGAGGGGGCCCCTGAGCAAGAAGGACTTTGTTAGGTCCCATAGGTGTTGGAGAGGGGGTTTCTAGGTTAACTTAATTTTAAAATTAACCCAGGGTCTTTTCCAGCAGCATCTATACGCAATCCCCAGTTGTTTCCCTTAAGCCAACTCCGATGGTCTCGTTTCCCTGCATCAGTGAATCTTATAACTATGGGGTTGCAGTAGCTGTTTTTACAGGCTCCATTGGGACTATTTTTAAATCCACACCCATTCTCAGGATATTTAGAACTATCTCTCTCTCCTTGGTTGGACTTATCATAGCTGCTATTCCTCTTTACCGTAATCAAGTCCCATGTGGAAGTAGGATTCCAGTAGGCCTCACCGGTAGTTTCACATCCCCATGTAGCGCAATAAAAATCAGAGGTCCCCCCACACTTGTGTCGGAGCTTCCGATTGTGGCCCTGACCAGGGCAAACATAAAATCCTGAGGACCGGAGATTAGCCCGGTAGAATTGTCCTGAGCACCCAAGTGTGCCTCCTATCCCGTTAGGAACACACTGTCTTTCAGCGGGTGGTTTAGTTAGGTCTGTGTGGTCTGGAAGATCCCAGGTAAGCAATCCGGCTGCTAACTTACAAATATCAGGCGTAAGATCTGGCCACCAAGTCCATGGAGGATGTATAGCAGAAATTGACCACACAGTGTTTTCTTCTTCATTAATCACCTCTCAGGTTTGTCGCATCGGGGCATGGGGTTTGCTGTCCTGACTCAGGGTTGCGTTTACGACATAAACGCAACTTAAGAGGATTATTAGTCTTTTCTAAAATCCACTCATCTGGACTAGTTTCAGGAGGGGCCCTTTTGACATGTGAAGCATGAACCCAGGTGGGGATCCCTTCTACCTTAATGGCGGTTGGAGTTGTCAAGAGACCACAGTAGGAGGGTCCTTTCCAGCGCGGCTCGAGATTTCCCGCCCGTGTCTCCGCACCAGGACGGCGTCTCCAATCTCAAACTGATGGGGAACTGCAGGATCTCCAGCGGTGTAAGTGTCTTTCAGCTGTTCCCAAATATCTTTCCTGATCGTCTCAAGGGCCTTTAAACGGGCTAAAAGGTGGGTGGAAGGTATAAAATTATTGTCATCAGGGCGTGTCACACTATCTAGGGTTTCAAACAGAGGCGGAGGTGCACCAAACAGTATCTCAAAGGGTGTTAGTCCCAAAGGTCCGGGTGTGTTCCGGACCCAGAACAGGGCTAGGGAGAGAAGGGCTGTCCAGTCAATCCCTCCAGCCTCAATCGATAATTTTGTAAGGGTCTCTTTAATAGTTCTATTCATTCTTTTACCTGTCCTGAGCTCTGGGGTCGGTAAGCACAATGTAACTTCCAATTTATCCCCAGTTGTCTGGCCAGTCCCTGACTTACCTGGGCGACGAAGGCAGGCCCATTGTCTGACCCAATTACCTTAGGTACTCTAAATCGGGGAAGGATGTCTTCCAGTATCTTCTTGGCCACTACATTTGCTGTTTCTTTCTTAGTGGGAAATGCTTCAACCCACCCTGAGAAAACATCTATGAAAACTAGAAGAATTTGTTGCCGTATCGGGCAGGTTTTACTTCTGTGAAATCGACCTCTCAATAAGTTCCAGGTCGATCTCCCCGTAGGCGCTTTCCCCCACTATGCCTGCTGGATCCGGCATTAGTGAGGGCACACGCCCTGCAGTTTCTTACCAGATCTTCGGCTGTCTTTTGGAGCCTAGGAATGTGGTAAGGGGATTTGTTGGATAGTTCTATCATTTTTCTGGCCCCCAGGTGGGTGAGGCGGTGCATACTGGTCAGGTATTCTAGCCCTCTTCTTCTGTGAGGGCTCTCTTTTCCAGGGCTCTCTCATCCTGGCGGGACCCCACTTTGGCTATAAGAGTCATTGGTCCGTGTGCCGCCTCTTTAGCCATCTGATCTGCCATCTGGTTTCCCTTTTCAATAGGGCCAGTCCCCTTCTGGTGTCCTGGGCAGTGGATGATTGCCACCTTTCGTGGCAAGTGGATAGCCTCTAGTAAATCAAGAATCTCCTTTTTATTTTTAATGTCTCTGCCAGCAGACGTCAGCAACCCACGCTGTCTGTAAATTGCCCCATGAACATGGGCTGTTGCAAAAGCGTATCCGCTATCAGTATAAATGTTTACAGACTTCCCTTCTGTCAGTTTTAGGGCTTGGATCAGAGCAATAAGTTCTGCTTTTTGCGCCGAAGTTCCTTCCAGCAGGCTGCTAGCCCAAATGACAGTCCTTCCATCTACTACCGCTGCCCGGCCCTTCGCTTACCTTCTTTCACGAAGCTACTTCCATCGGTGAACCAGGTCTCTGCCCCAGGCCACGGCTGGTCGGTCAAATCTGACCGGGTCCCTGCTTCTTCAGCCAGTATCTCCTCACACTGATGTACTGGGGTCTCATCAGCTTCAGGTAGCAGGGTAGCGGGGTTGAGGACGGCAGGTGGAGCAAAAGTCACTCTCTCTGTTAGTAACAAGCTCTGGTAATGGGTGATTCTAGCGTTGGTTATCCAGCGGTCTGGCGGTTGTCTGATGATGTTTTCGAGAGCATGGGGGGCCACTATTGTCACTTTCTGGCCCAGAGTTAGCTTATCAGCATCTTTTATCAGTGTGGCTGTTGCAGCTATCGCTCGCAGGCAAGAGGGCCATCCGCTAGCCACAGGATCTAGTTTTTTTGACAGATAAGCTACCGGATGCTTCCAAGGTCCTAGAGCTTGGGTGAGGACCCCTCTGGCAACCCCCTTTCTCTCATCAATATATAGGGTAAAAGGCTTGCTTAAATCTGGCAGTGCTAGGGCAGGGGCCTGTAGCAGTGTCTTTTTAAGAGTTTCGAAAGCCACCTGGTGTTCTTTTGTCCAGATGAACTTCCCTTTTTCTTTTGTCAAGGGATATAATGGGGCTGCCAAAGTGGCGAATCCTGGAATCCAAAGCCTATAAAATCCCGCGGTCCCCAGGAATTCCCTTACCTGGCGAGGGGTGGTTGGGGTTGGGATTTGTGTGACTGTTCGTTTTCTGGCTTCTGTGAGCCACCGCTGTCCATTTTTTAGGGTATATCCCAAGTATGTCACCTCAGTTCGACATAGCTGTGCTTTCTTAGCAGAGACCTGATACCCCAACTCACCTAACTCAGCCAGGATCTTCTGAGTCCCCAGTTCGCAATCTTCTCGGGTCTCTGTGGCCAGCAAAATGTCATCAATATAAATGATAAGAGTCACCTGCGGGTTATTAGCGCGGAAGGGGGCAAGGTCCTGGTGTAGAGATTCATCGAACAGTGTTGGGGAGTTTTTGAATCCTTGGGGTAACCTTGTCCACGTGAGTTGTCCGGTTCTCCCACTCTCAGGGTCCTGCCACTCGAAAGCAAACAGGGGCTGGCTGTTTGGATGTAACCTCAGACAGAAGAAGGCATCTTTTAAATCTAAGACGGTATACCAGGTTCGAGTGGGTGGCAATGTACTGAGAAAGTTGTACGGGTTGGGCACTGTAGGGTGGACATCTTGTACCCTCTTGTTGACTTCCCTAAGATCCTGTACCGGACGATAGTCGTTTGTCCCCGGTTTTTTACTGGCAATAAGGGGGTGTTCCAAGGGGACCTGCAAGGGACTAAAATCCCCTGTTCTAACAGTCTCTTAATGTGGGGGCGTATACCCTCTCTGGCTTCCTTGCTCATGGGGTACTGTCGGACCCCAATGAGGGTGGCTCCAGACTTGAGCTCAATCACCACAGGGGGGGCCTGTCTAGCCATTCCCGTGCCCCCTGTCTCAGCCCACGCCTGAGGAAATCGAAGTAACCATTCCTGAAGCTCCTCGGGGGGCTTCTCTCTCTCTTGGTATAGCCGGTATTCTTCTTCTAGCTGAAGGGACAATATTAACGTTTGGGGTGTCTCAGTTCCCCATGACAGTTCCGGTCCAGAGGGGGTAAATTTTATCTGGGCCTTTAATTTGGTTAACAAGTCTCTGCCCAGTAAGGGCGTAGGGCACTCTGGTATTACTAAAAATGAGTGGGATACCTGGTTTCTTCCAAGATCCACTGTACGAGAAGTAGTCCACGGATACGGTTTTGTCCTGTAGCCCCAATCACCAGCGTCTTTTTATCTTGTATCTTTCCCAGAGGTTTTTTAAGCACAGAATATTCTGCTCCTGTGTCCACCAAGAAATCTATAGGGGTCCCCTCTATTTTCACAGTTACCCTAGGCTCGGAGAGGGGAACCGAACCCCGACTTCCCTAATCTTTATTATTTAAGGACAGCACTTTGGTCTCTTTCTTTTAGGACACTCTCGGGCCCAATGGCCCTCTCTTTGCAGTATGCACACTGATCTCTCTCTAGTAACAGCTGGTCTCTTTTGGGTCTCCTTGGCCCTGCCTTCTGCCGTCACCCAGGTTCCCTGTCTGTCTAGCCCTACCAGTTCCCTGACGCCTTCCTTCTCCTACCACTGCGGCCAGTATCCTAGTTAGGTTCTCTTCTTGTCTCTTTTCCCTTCTATCTTCATCCTCAGCCTTTTCTTTCTTTTCTCTCTCCTGTTTCTCTTCCTCTGTCTCTCTCTTATGATACACTTTCTCAGCCTCCTTCACCACATCTCTGATAGTATAATCTTGCAATCCCTCAATACGCTGTAACCTCCTTCTAATGTCCGGGGCGGACTGCCCAATGAAAGCCATGATTACAGAAGCTCGCTGCCCCTCTGACATAGGGTCAAAAGGAGTGTACCTATGGTAAGCCTCCATGAGCCTCTCTAGGAACACAGAGGGGGGCTCAGTCGCTCCTTGCATAACCTCTCTTACCTTTGTCAAATTGGTGGGTTTTCTCGCTGCACCCCTGAGACCAGCCACGAGAGCCCGGCGGTAAATGGACAGCCGTTCCCTACCTGTTGCCGTGTGGTAATCCCACGGAGGACGGGTCAAGGGAAACCCCTCGTCTATAGCAGCCTGAGTGGCGGGGCGTCCTTGATTATCTCGGATATTTTACGAGCCTCAAGGAGAATCCTCTCCCTCTCTTCGGTAGTGAACAGTGTCTGTAGGAGCTGCTGACAGTCATCCCACGTGGGTTGGTGGGAAAACATCAGGGACTCTATCAGGCCTGTGAGTCCTGCAGGATTTTCTGAAAAGGGGGATGGTTAACTTTCTAATTATAGAGATCAGAGGAGGAAAAAGGCCAATACTGCAGGAGCTGCAGCTCGTTCTCGCCAGTTGGGGGCGGCCCAACGGCCCTAAGGGGCAGCGCCACGGTGGAGTCAGGTCCTACAGGAGTGGCTCCACGTCAGCTCCTAGTACCTGCTGAGGGCCCCCCTGTGGCCCTGGAGGCTGGGGCCAGTTCGGGGGCTGAGGGCAGGAGTGCAGGTTGGGGAGCTGAGGGGTAAGGTGGGGGCAGGGGAGTGGGCCATTCAGGGGGTTCTTCTATATCAGGGTATATCTTTGAAATGGACACGGCGGGGGGTGCTGGGCTCGCCTTCATTCTGACGTGGTTACAGTCTTCCTTCTGTGGAGCCCTCTCGCACAGCCAAGACCCGGGAGCTTGGTTGGCAAGGTGGGAGGAAAGGCTCAACCCATGGGGGTGGATAGCGAGCCAAGTTTTCCCACACGGTGATGTATGGTTGATGGTCTGGATGCGACGCTGATCCTTCCTGAAAAACAACTGCCCTAACGGCTCTAATGGTGGGTAAATCAAATGTCCCTTGAGGTGGCCATCCCACATTGAAAGTTGGCCACTCAGAGGTGCAAAGGGTCCGCCAAGGCCCCTTTTTTACAACTACTGACAATAAGCGTCCTCTGTCCCTAACATCCGACCAATGGTCCATAGACAAAGACAAGGGGGTTGTCACAGCCTGTCCCATCTCGTCCACCAGAAAACGCAAATCCGGATAGGAACACAAGACCCTAGCACAAAAACAGGGTAAGAACACAAAACCCTATCACAAAAAACAGGATAAGAACACAAGACCCTAGCACAAAAACAAATAAGAACGCAAAACCCTATCACAAAAACAGGATAAGAACACAAACCCCTATCACCGCCAAACACACTCGCCCACGTTTAGTCTTATATAGTCAGCCAAATGCAAGTTCCGATGGGGCAGGTCCTCTTACCTTCCCCTATATGAGGAGTGCTTCGTCTCCTTCATTCAAAAAATGGGCAGTCAGGCTATCCTGACTCCCTACCACTTGGGACGTCTCCCAGATTTTTCAGCCTCAGGCCATTGGACCTCACGGTCTCACAACGGCAGCTGTCAGAACCTAAATCAGAGCCAGAAACCAGAATCCACACCCAAACACCGCACTCAAATACACCTCACTCACAGACACACAGACACACAGACTTAAACCCACCTCCAAGAGGTCTTCAGAGGTCCTAGGTGATCACGCAAACCCCGACGAGCTTCCCGGCCCATGCACCAAGATGAAAGGCTCGGGAAGCCCCAAAGGGGACCCCACTCGAGTCACGGGATGCGCGCACCCAAAGGACACACGGAAGACCAACTTGATGCAAGAACACGAGGTAGTTTAATGGCGGAACGTTCCGGGCCGAAACGTGTCTCAATGTGGGAGACAGGGGCATCGACCTCGTGGCTCCAGGGTTTAGGGTTTATATAAGCTCGGGATGGGGAAAGGAGAAACTTTCGCGCGGGTGCATAGGATTGGTTGTTTTCTAATTTTTGAACATCTGGCCAAACCGGTCCATGGGGGCAGGGAGCAGTTTCTTATCAGGATCTTCATTCCTGGGATGCATTCCTGAGATGCCTTGGTAGCCCATTGTCCTGTAGCTCTGCATTCTTTGTTTACGGATTAACTGGCCTCTGGTTGGCAAACCAGAGGGGCAACTTTAGCTACTCAGGCTAGGGAAAAAGAATCTATAATTTATGGGACCCATAAAATTTTTTTTTAATACATGTATACATAGTTTTGGAGGACAAGTTATAAGAGACAGTTTTCTTCTTGTACCATGTGCATTCTGTCAGGTTGTCAGGCTTGGCATTAAATGTGTCTATCTGTTGAGACAATTTTCAAACTCCCAAGATGCCAATTTTTAAAAGAAAGAAATACTTGCAAAATTACAATGATAAATCAGATAGCAGTGTGCCAGCTTTATTGCTTGCTTCTCTCCAGACCCCATGCAGATTTGCTGTCTCTTCACACATATATTCTGCTGCTATCCTAATATATTTACTGATTGTTTTGCATCTTGATATAGTTACACTTGTTTAGTGGCTAGTTTTCCAAATTATAACATTCCTTCCAGAAGACTTATTAAGACCAGTGATGTAAACAGAATTTGAACTATTCACAAACTATTCACTAGGCCTCCCAAAGGTTATGTAAGTAATAACAATTGTTAAAACAAATATACTTTAATTTCTAACTTCTACACTAAGATGCAGGTAAGAAACATGAGGGATGTATCCTTTGGAGCCAACTTCTTTACCAAAGGAAGCTGTCAGTGAGGCACCTATCTGAGCCATATGTGTTGCTATAAGCATGTCTCTTCTATCTATAGTTTTATAGGAAGCACTAAACTCACTCTCTCTGTAAGGTAGACTTGAATGCAATTCCTTCTTTGTTTTGTAGGTTTGCCCTGTGTAGGATGAATACACTGTTCTTTACATCACTCAAAGAAAATTTATACAATAGGTTCTGTAGAGTTAAAAGAATGAAAAACATACCTTTGAACATAGAGTAGTTTGTAGCCAGTCTTTAAATCTCAATCATAACCTGCAAGTTTCTCAAGAATCAAATAATTTCATTTCTTCTACACATAGCCATTTCTAACATGTTTGTGTTATATTAAACATTCCAAGTTCATCTAATTCTCAATGGACAAGAAAGCAGCTTTGCTAACTTTTAATCCACACATTAGAAAAAGTCAATTTCAGAACGATCATCTTGGTTATGGTCAAGAGTCAGACAAACTTTACAGGGAAGAGCAGAGGACAAAACCATACCTGGTGACTGTCAATACCACAGAGGACTCAGAGCCCTGAGTCTGTGAGCTGAGTTATTATACTGAATAATTAAGCTTAATACTACAACAAAGAGAATCTATTTTTCTGCTTCTCTCTTACATATTTTTTATTTAAGAAATATACACACATTCATTTATCTTTTTGGCTCCTGACATCAATCTTG
>NW_023045032.1:0-50120 GCF_011762505.2 Arvicanthis niloticus | reverse complement strand
AAAGACTGCAGCTCTGTCACCAATTCCATTCTCCCAACTCTCAAGTCAGTCTCGGCTCCTCATAGCCTTGCTGGGTCTCCAAGAATAAGCCACAGCCTCACCTTGGGAATCTGTGGTTCCCTGGAGCAATTAGGCCCTTCTTGGTTCTGACTGCAAAGGTGACCCCTTCCGAAGACAAACACTGCCCAACAAAGGCCAGCTTGTATCAGTACTGTATGGGTTTTCTTCCCAGGCCTGGCCGGCTTTAGTTAATTCTCAGTACTCTGAGTGCTCTCTGTGTCCAGTGTTTGGCCAAGAGCCTGCTGAGCAGATTACAAAATATGTGAAGGAAAAAGGAAGAAGCAGTGTGGAGATGGGGAAGGTGGGGATGATGGAAGCCAACCTCAAATGACGAAAGCCATTTTCTAGTCTGTTTCCAAATTATATTTGTATTTTCAACCAGTCAGGGAAGCTGAGACAGAATGGGGCAGAAATGGCATTCCTAGAGGACATCAGGCGAGCCAGAGGGCTTCATAGATAATGGGGGAGAGAGCAGAAACCAGAGACGCCAGACAAGTGACCCCTGGGCCAGTCTCATAGCTGTGGCCAATCACCGCATGAGGAAGCAGCCTATCAGTCGTTCCAATACCATCTCCAGTTTACCCCACACTGGGATGCATTCCGAAGTGTGGGTTTCCTGCACAGCCAGAGAATGGAAGGAGACCCCCCTCCCACACACACAGGGTTTTTCTAAGTACTAACATTCCAATCACAGTGTCCAAGAATACTTATTTAGATAGGTTAAGTGACTGAAATGCCCAGTCAGTCATCTCTCTGAAGAGATACCCTAGGTACGTAGATATATAAAAAGGAGTATGCAAGTCAAACACCTACTTTATAACATAAATCATATTTTAAAACAATTCTTTGATACATACCATCTTTTCATTTAGTGAAGAAGGCGGCAAATTTGCACACTAATGAGATAAATGTCTGAGTTTACTTTTACATGAAGAATTAAATCTCAGCTGAATATCTGATGGACAAAGGATACCTTCAACACTTTCCAGAATTTGCTAGCTACTTTGATTTTCATCATCATTGTTACTGATAATTCCAATTTGCATGAATATATAGTACATTTAGTCATTTCAGAAGTTGTCAGAGAAAAAAGAAAGAAAAAGAAATTGTTGTTAGAATTTCTGTCCCAATTTCAAGCAAAGTTCATTTGTTTTTCTTTCTTTCTTTCTTTCTTTCTTTTTTTCTTTTCTTTCTTTTTTTTTTTTTTCTGAAACTTGGGTCAGCAACTCAAACAGCAATTCTTAAAACAAAGAATTCTAACTCTATATCCCAAAGAGACACTAACTAAATTCATACACGCCAAGGAATGACTAATGCCCCTCCCAAAATTACACCACCGTGCTTCTGCAGAGCAGAACCCTCCATATGTACAGTAGAAACGCAGTGATCTGTAACATACAACAGTCTGCATGAGCCTGGGTGTCTGGAGCACATCCCTCAGCAACATGGGGCAGCAGCATGTATGAGGGAAAGTGTTTGTGCTGAGTTTAGAACCAGAGCAGTAGAGAAGCCTCCGAATCCAGGACGACCTCTGCCAGAAACTCCTCAGCGCCACTGCACATTTTATTTTAAATTAATTTTTGGTCAGTGTACATTTATTTGCTTTACCATTGTCATAATCTTCATGGCATTCAGTGTGGAACCCCTTATGGGGTCACTACCCTTAGCTGAAGGAGCTGTGAACCAGTAGTAGGACACGCCCCACCCACCACCACCACCACCATCCCCCACCCCGTGGTGTACTTTATAGTTAAAGTATAGTCAAAATCAATTACCTACACTATAAACAGGGACTTAAAGCAAATTCTGCAAAATGAAATGACTCTCAAATATTTCTGAGTGTCTTTGGAGACAGATAAAGCGCAGAGCCTCTACAACTGTGCCCTGCTCTCAGGGCCAGGACTGAGAGAACAAGAGAGCCCCTGTGGGCCCTGGAGAACAGGAGTTAGAATATCAATGTGCTTAAATGTGGTAGAGTGAGTAAGTAAGTAGCTGCTGGAGCCCCACCCTCTGCACTGAGTGGCTGAGATGAGGGCGGGGCTAAGGAGCACCCTACCTTCAGAATCCTCCCATGTGGGTAACAGAATCCCACCCCAGTGCATACAGTCCCTCACCTACCATTACTGTGTCAAAACCTCTCAGAGGTTGTGGAATTCATGAGCACCAAAGTCTGACTTGGCCAAAAAAAAGCCCACTTTGGCATCAGTGGAAGCCTAGACTGACTCCTCAGTAAACCGTGTGGGACCCAGCAATGTCAGGATCTGAACCACTGACTCACAGCTGCACCCCTGGCCAAACACCACCTGCAATGAGAAGTGCATAGCAACTGCCAGTCGTTACTCAGAAGTGATGCTTTGAGCCCAGTCTCTCTGTATCTCTGCAGCCTGTGTTTCCTTCGAGAAGTACCACAGGGGTTGAAAGGGAAGCACCAAGGACCCAGGAAGGATGAGCACTTAACAGTAGACCTATGCAGGAAACATGGTGAGCCTGGCTGAACCAAAGGGAACAAACACTGTACAGAAGCGAAGCTGGGAACAAAGCAGAGTCAGTCCAAAACCAGGTTGCTCCACGATCAAAGGACCAAAACTACAGTGACGTTAATATTTAAAAAGTTAAAAAAAAAAATAATCTAAATATTTACCATCCCCAGTTTCTATTTAAACCAAGATGGAGGGAAATTTTTAGAGTCTAGGAAAGTCCCTAGCAGTCTCTACCACTGAAGGTCATATCTTAACACCACAGGACGCCTTGACCAAATAAACCCTTTAAGGAGACAGAGAGGCTACAGACAACAGCTGTTGACCCTGCCCCTAGCTACTCCTCAGGAAGGGATTAGCGAGGATCCCAAGGCATCTGGAGAGGTCGATTGCTAAAGTTCTGGCCTCCTTGGCAATCTTCCAGCCTACCTCAAACAATGGCTAGCATTCAGGAGCCCACAGAGGCAGATCAAACCAGGCCTGAAAATGGGGCATGGTCGACTTACCACACTTCTGCTCTGGCACACAGGGCAGAAGCAATCAACCATGCCTCTGAGACAGAGCCGGTAAGGAGTCCCAGAGGCACCCCAAGAGGCAGGGCACACCAGTGAAGTCATGCCAAAAGTCAATGCTCGAATGGCCTCAGGGCCAGGGAGGGCACCTCTCTTTCTTCCTGTTCTCTTCCCCTCTTCCCCATCCCAAGCCTGTGACCTGCCCATCTATCTTTATCTGTTTTCAGGAGCACAGGAGGATATATTAAATCTTTAGTTCTTGGGAGCCCCTTCTGTCTTCTAGGACAGGGCTGGAGGCTGGAGAACAGGTGCAGGGAGAATTTTACTGTGAACCTATCTGAACACTTCAAATCATATAGGAGGGGGAGTGAGTTAATTTCTGACACATGCCTTTTAAAAGAATAGGTGGTTTGGGACCATAGACGTGGCTCCGTGGTTAAGAATACCTGCTGCTCTTTCAGAAGTTTTGTCCCCAACAACCACATGGCAGCTCACAACCATCTGTAACTCCAGTTCCAGGAGATGCAATGCCCTTCATGAACACCGAAAACACATAGTGTTGGGGGCCGACTTTTAGCAGAAAGCGGCTATCAGCTTTGCAGCCATCTTGAGCCATATACCCTGACATGAGATTTAAATTACAATAGCCTACAACAGCTGAGAACACTCTGATAATCTTGGTTTAGATACCTTGAGATTAAAGGTGTGTGAGATTAAAGGTGTGTAATTTAAGAGTATGATTTAGAAGTATAGAGATCAGAGTTAGAGACAAGACCTAAGGGCATGATTAAAGGTGTAACTTAGAGGCGTGGCTTAAGAAGTAAGACATATAAAATGCAGAGGCAGACAGTAGGATTCAGACATTAGGGAGACAACGGCAGAGAGAAGACATTAGGGAGACTAGAGAGAGAGATTCATACACATAGACACTTAGGTAGAATTGCTGCCGTCACCCTCGCTCTTGCTGAAGCCCGACCTGCGACAGAGCAGCAGCTTGGCCGGGATACAGTGGCCGCCCCCAAACGTGGGTCAGCCCGGCCTCAACATTTTGCCTGGGCTGCAACATTTATTTGGCCGCCCCAACTTGGGGCTAGTGCAGTCCCCAACAACATAGTATAAATGCAGGTAGGCAGGCAAAACACTACTATACACATAAAAAAACAAACAAACAAACAAAAAAAAAAACAACAAAAAAAAAAAACAGGTAGGCTAAACCTAGATCCACTAACCCCAAAGATGGCCTGTAGCCAGTCAGCACATGCCACCCAGCACCTCTCCAGCGACTCAGAGGCACCTCCCTCCAAGTGACCCCACTAAGTATTATCCGCACATACATGCATCTTCCTTCAGCGAAAAGATCATCTTCATAAGACGTTAGCTATGAGGAAATGATACCGTACTGACCAGCATCCTTAAAAAAAAAAAAATCTAAGCATCATAAAAACCTCCAATATTAACTGTGAAAAACAAAAGGTCATTCAGAAACACAACCATAATACATTTCTCCACAGCCATTACCAGGACAAAGAAAATGGAGGACTTTGTTGAACCTATTGACACCCATGCTTGTTTATGTGTTCACATTGGTCACAAACTACTGCACTGGGACCTTGTGCAATGGTTGCTACAGACATGGCTTGAGCCCTCCGTGATAATGGCCTGATATTTAAAACTCTTTTAGGAGGAGAGAAAAGAGGGAAGGGCAAGGAAAGGCAGAAAAGTGTAATCATACACATTGGCTAGAAACAGTCTGTAAGATATGAATGTTCCGACCCAATTACCAGTAATGTTGAATGCGCTTCCACATTTGAAACTGGATCTGACTCCGTAGCAGCAAGGAGTTAGCCAGAACGATGACCTATATCCTCATCTCATAAATAAATCACAGTCTTCCATGCATCGCTGTGGTAATGATAGAAAGGGACATTCTGTCCCCTCCCCCACCCAGCCACCACACCAGAACCACCCCACAGAGACCACACCGATCAACTGAACCAAACACAAATCAGGAACAGAAGTAAAAGTAATCCCTCAACTTAAGTCAACACTTCTGAGTGCCAAATGGAGGGTCACAGCTTTCCGGGACACAATGAGGACACCCTGAAAAGTCACAGCTTCTGGGAACACAATGGGGATTAACCCTGAACCCCAGCAACATACAGCTTGTGACAGCAGGGACATTCCTTGAGAAGGGTTCCGGGGTCCACCCATGGAGCACCCACTTCCACTGTAACTTGGACAGGGTAGTTTTGTTTAGAACTTATTTGGGCCTGGTGTAATTAGGCTCCATTTGCCAAATGCCAGCCATTCCCGAAGACATAAATGAGCAGGTTGTGTTCGAAGCTGAACAACTGCAAACCCTGAAAGACAGCAGTGCAAAGGATGCTCTGGGTTTCATCTACACCAATAGAGAGTTCCAGTCTACTGGATGCAAAAGAGGGCTACAAATAGCAGTACACTCCTAGGCCAGCTTTGGGAGTTGGCCTTCAACTTGATGGTCACAGGACTCCAGCTCTCTACAACTCGCCAGGTTCCTACAGGGACACTAAATCCAAGCTTATGCAACCTCACCAATGGCGACTGCCCACTTTTCAGAAGGCTGCGATCCTTACGGATCTGTTCGTAGTCCTCTCAAGAAGCCAGGCGAGACTACGCTGGAAATTACTTAAGCCACGGAAGGAAGGCCAAATAGTGTGAGCCAGAAGAAAACACTCAAACAGGAAGCAGAAGACAGGCCCAGATGGCCTGTTTCCTCAGGAGGGAAGCATTGGGTATTCCTGAACAAAATCAGTGACTCCCCTGAGACTGGCGTCGGGGAACTGATAGAGAGGACCAAGCCTTGGGGAGCTGGATCCCTGGCTTCTGTGTTCAACGCCCCTGCCAGGGTTGGGAGGTCAGCCAAATCTTTCCAGCAAGCACAGAATACAGCAGAATCTAGACACACAGGGAAGTAAGGGTCAGGAGCAGGGCAAAAGCTTCACATCAGTGGAAAGAGGGAGCTTTGAGCCCCAGGGCAGTACTAGTGGTTGTCATCTCCTTGCTCTAAGCCTCTAAGGTGCTCAGATTCTTTGCCATCAACGGCTAAGAGTAACTCCACTTCAGCGACAACTTCAGTATTTTTACTTGCATTGATCTTCTTTAATTCCCACAACTCTGAGATAGATGTTATTACTGAGTGTGTACGCACGCTGTGCAAGTGTATGAGCACGTGGGTGTGCATGTCTGTGGAAGCCAGAGATCAAGATCAGGTGTCTTCTCCAATTGCTCTCCACTTATCTTTTGGGACAGGATCTCTCACTGAACTGAAGCTCATTAACTTGGCTAGAATGGCCAGCCAGCCTGCCCTGGGGATGCCTGTTTCCACCTTCGCACGCACACACATACATACAGACACAATGGGACCACAGTTATGTGTCACCCTGGCTGTCTTTTATGTAGGTGGGCACTAGTTATCCACAATCAGGTCTTTGTACTTATTTTAGTGAAGACTTTACACACTGAACCTAATTTTTTTTTTTTTTTTTTGGTTGTTTGTTTGACTGATTGGTGTTTGTTTTGTTCTGCAGTAGTAAGCAAAGGACCTAGGGACTTACAGATATTATCCTGCCAATAGATACCAGCCAATAGATGCTAGAATTAAACCCATCTTAGAAAGGAAACTAATAAAGAAGCAGCATTGAGACATCCCTCTGGGGGATGGCTGGGTAGAGACTTGAACCCAGGATCACCACAGGAGGGACAGAGATTCTGAGCCAAAGGTGCTCCCAGCAAGGCAAGGAGGGGAAGTATTCAGATTGGTGCCAGGCTATGAGAGCCCAGGGCAAGCTGATAAAAGTCTATGTACCTCAGTTTCCTCGTCCATAAAATGTGGACAAGGGTTGAAATGTTTTTAAGTATTCTATGAGATGAATTTGGCTTTATCTCAGTGTGTGTTCAGTGTTAGTGATATGACTATTAGCAGCAGTTACCAATGTATAAAAGCTAGACACACAGAAAGACAATGAACCCCAGGGATTAGAAGGAACACGGTTCCATGTGAGGTACAGAAAACACGAGTCCTCCATATGAGGAAGCAGCAGCCATGGGCTTCCCATGCACTTTGCAGGCAAAGTAGATTCATAATTAGCAGTGCAGAGCCAAGAGCCAAGGTAGCCAGTCAGAGCCACAAAGCTCAGAGTGACGGAGCACAGAGCCACAGCGCACAAGGCAGAGCCAGGGCAGTCAGGCTCCCACATTTCTCACATCACATTCACACACAGCCCAGGCTTCTCTTCCTTCCAGGAACAGGAAGGGGAAAATGATTCAACAGAAAACTACAAAAGTCCTGAACAGAGGGCATTCCGATTAGTCACAGGTTCAGTCAGGCAGTGTTCCCACACGCCAGGCACGTGGGTCTGGCTGGCTTCTGAGAACCTGGGAACCGGGAAACGAAGGGGGAACAGCCAGGAAGCCTCAAGCTCCTGAGCCCACTGAAGTCATCTGATGTGAAATCCCCTGGGTGACCTCTGGAGAAAGCCAAGGAAAGGGGGGCCAAGAGGAAAATCGAAGATCAAATGGGAAAAGAATTCTGGAAAGATGAAACGGGGCCATCAGGAAAACCCAGGATGAAGGAAAACGAGTATGAAGGTCATTAGCATGGCGCCCATATGGGATCTCTGAAAACCTAGCGCAGGATTTTAATATCAGAACACAGAAACTGAGACAGGAGGATTATGAGTTCCAGGGCAGCCTGAGCTACAAAGCCAAAATTTAAAAAATAAATAAGTATGCAACAACTTATACATAGAAAAAATACTATAATCGTCACACATTGATATGTGTCTGTACCGTTACTCTACTATAGGTTATCTATAATCGAGATATTAACACATTATTCTGCCTTGACAATAATCCAGGGATTATTTTAAAACCCCATTTTACAGACAGTAAAATAATTTGCCCCAGGTTGCACATCTAGCAAGTTGTGAGGCAGTAGGCGCCGTGGCCTGATGCTCTGCTGTCTCTGGGCATTCACTAAAATTCCAGAGCGCAATTATCCAGAGTTCTTCCAGCTGTGGGCAATAAAATGCACAGAGTTAAGCCTTGAATAGAGGAGAAGAAAAGTAGCTCCTGAAAGCTACCCTCTGACCTTCACGTCTACACTGTGACATGTGAACACCCAAGTCCATGCACATGCATAAGAACGCACACATATAATAAATAAAAGTTCTAAATATAAAAACAAGCTGGGAAGTGGTGGCGCACACCTTTAATCCCAGCGCTTGGGAGGCAGAGGCAGGTGGATTTCTGAGTTCGAGGCCAGCCTGGTCTACAGAGTGAGTTCCAGGACAGCCAGGGCTACACAGAGAAACCCTGTCTCAGAAAAACAAAAATAAATAAATAAATAAATAAATAATAAAATAAATATAAAAAACAAAAACAGTCATTTATTCATAGAAAAAAGTAAGGTGTCAAACAACACTTGCTCGATTTAGTTAATATTCACTTCCGATTAGTAGAAGGTTGACATAGGTTTTTCTTCTTCTCTATTTCTTTACATTTTCTTAAAACATATGTTAGTAATGATCAGACGAGCTGAAGTCTTCACAACAAATGAGGAAATCAGTAAGGGGTCTTCGTTACTATTAGCTCAAACACAAACCTGTTGTCACCATAGATGGAAATAGTTGAAAATTGGCATTTTTCACATGGTCCAACCTAACAGTAGTATTCATTTTGCTGAAGTAAACCAGAATATAGGACTAGAATCCCTCACTATGGGACTGCCCAAAGCTACCACCCACAGTGACACCCCAGGTATTTCTATAGGCTGGAGGCAGAAACAATCCTATAAGACCTTTGAGCCAGACCACAGGAATCAAAGGTCAAAGAAACCAAATGGTGTACCTTCCACATTTATATTCAATAAAGCGGAGTGCAAGGATCTGAACAGTAGGGCAATGGCCCGACAACTTTCACTTTCCTGTTATTTTGTAAATGTCTTTGCGTTTTTTCTCTAAGTAGAATACAAGTGCGGTGACAGAGATGACTCCAGGCGTGTTTTAATGTTGGCTCCAATGGCTTCCCAGAGAGATTCAACTATTTCATTTTCCTAACCCCCACTGGGTGTCCTAGGTAGGCTTCAATTAAATTCTGACCCTATCAGCATGGAGTTAAGGCCAGCCTCAAAGAAGACTCTTGGCTACAAATTTCAGTGTTTCTACAACGTCCCCTCAGTTTCAATAATTTACTGGAGTGTCTTACAGAACTCAAAAAGCTGTCTTCTGTGCCCACAGGTTCATTATGAAGGATATAATAAACCAGGACGGCCAAATGGAAGGGAAGGCAAAGGCGGACAGCTTCCACACCCCCTCCAGGGGTACCACCTGCCAGCACAGTCCTGGGTTCACCCACAGAAGCCTCCTCTAATGCCCTGATACAGAGCTTTCAAGAAGCCTGACTGACTCAATCATTGGCTGATGTCCACTGAACCCCAGAGATCAAGGAAAGGACAGAAGGTTCCAGCCCTTCCACCACATGGCCGGTTCTCCCATCACCAGCTCCATGCTGAAGCAATGTAAGGCCTCTCTTACAGTCACCTCACTAATGAAATGTCAAGTGTGGTCAAAGGGGCTCTGTATGCACAAGAGAGACTCACACATCTACACTCCCTATTACAGGTTAGTAAATTCATCGGGTTTTAAAAGACATCTGCACCCGAGGTAGAAGGCATAGACCAATCACACTGACCAATGTCCAGAACTTTACTCAATAATATTTCCAGGTACGGCACTGTCTCGCATGTACCTCAGCATGGATAAAACCAATCCTCCTGTCATTCTGTCCATCCCTCCCTCAAGTCCTCTCCCACTCCATCCCAGACATGGAGTGTACCTGTGTAAGGACTGTTGACATAGTACACAGACACCAAACATATGTCAGATCGTTCTCACACTGCCCTTCTCTCAGATCTGTCCAGGGACAGTATAAGGCACTGAGGAGCAGAGAAACAGATCTGCAGGAAGTGACAGAGATGGAGCCCTTGGCCAAGCTGGGGCTTTAATTCACCCCATACTGACTTTTGTGGACACTGCTCTAAAGGTGACAGCACTCCAACCAAGAAGGAGCTGCAAACAATGTGCTCTTGAAGAACAGCAGGGCTGAGAAATGCAAATGGCCAGTGGGCTTCCAAAAATAAATCCTGTATGCGAGCTGGTTTGTAGGATTTCGGAGGCGTGACTAACCGGAGACAAGTGGGTACCATGACTGCTCCTTGATGCTCATATGGCCCACAGCACTGACTTCACCATTCTCGTTCTCTGAATTCCTGAAACTTAAAAATTCTTCCTATCCGCATATCATATAAAATCTACTATATTATATAGACTATATTTGTCTCCCTTACAAGGGATGGTATTATTTTTGATCCTGCAGATGACTCGGAGACATATAAAAAAAAAAAAACAAAATAAGCATTATTTTGCACTAGGGCTCCCTTGAGCTCTCCTTCCTACCTCCACCCTACAAAGATACAAGAAAAACACCCCAGCACTTCACTGACAGTTCAGAGCTTGCTACAAACTCCAGTCCTAATCATACCAGTGTCTGGGGCTCTTTCACCCCAGGGCAAGCTCCAGGACTCCTCGGGTCCAATACCCTCCACTCCCCAGCCTGAGCTCCCTAACATTGCACAATAAAGTCGTTCAAGAGCTCAGGAGCCTCACCTCAGTCTCCCCTGTGGAGCTTCCCACCATGTAACCTTCACTGAGAAACTCTGCTCCACCGGAGGTACAATGACTTTCGTTCCCAGCTCCAGTACCATCGCCCAGGCTGGTCCATGGGGTTGGTATGTACAGTTCCCTTTGTGGATCACTTCAATGCCCAGTTTCAGGCTGTAGAGCTCTTTCTGTCCTTCTGTGATCCCACACAACCCTTAGTCTGTGGTTCTGATTACACCAAAACCCTTTTTCCATTATGCCACAAGGACTCCCATTCATGGCTTATCTACACTTCTCCATCCTAAGTTTCACAGAACAAAAACTAAATTAGGTGTGCACACGTTACTCACACACAGTAGCTACCCGGCAATGTCTCAAATAAGACAAACCCATGTTTTAATTAACTGTGTGCTGTGTGCAAAATTATCTGCAAGTTTTAGCTGTAACAACTATTAGACACCTTCTTGGCAAATACAGCTGTGAAATATTTCTCCTGCAAAGCCCAACTTCCCTGCTCAATCCCCCAACTTTAGGCACCGCCGGAGGCCTTGGCTTTTGTCCTGGTGGCTGTTCTGTATTTTGCCTTTAGCAGAGGCAAGAAGGTGGAAGATCAGGGAAGCATTGCGAGAGTTCAGGCCATGCTAGCATAGACCACATACGTGCAAAAGAAAATGAAAGGATGTAACGTCTGTGGCTAGCCACCTGTCACCTCACCAACGCCAGGAAATCACAGCTGCTTCTTTCTATACTGTGGATAATTCCCATGACTGTGGCTGGACTTCCAGCTCTGGAGGGCCATCAACAGTGGAAAATGATCCTCCCACCACCCCACACTCCTTACACTATGAGACAGAAAGTACAGGGCGTGCTTCAAACTTCCACCCCTTAGAGGGATCCCAGAAAGCTACATTATGGTTGGGTGTATGCACAGTGGAGGTGTCTTGGCATGTCATCAGAACTGAAAGGAATTCTTCCTTTCCGGCTCTGTGTGGCATGTGACATATAGATGCTTTGTAAAGTTTCCACCACTCAGACTAATTTAACCAGCTGGCTAAGAAAGGTTGTCTAACTGGTGTCTTTTGGTGAATTAAAAGCATTTTTTTCCTTATATCTCTAACATACCAAAAGTTTAGAAAACATAACTTGTTTTGAGAGAAGAGGATGTCTCACTATATAGCCCTGGCTGGCCTAGAGCTCACTATGTAGAGCAGGCTAGCCTAGAACCACCTTTGTCTCCTGGTGAACATAACTTTGGCAAAACAGAGAAAATGTTTCTAAGTCCAATCACATGTTCATTTCCCACAGATAATGGCACATCTGTAATTCCAGAACTCGTGAGCCTGAGGCAGGAGGACTACAAATTTGCAATTTGTTTTATGAGTATGAGGACCTCACTTGCCTGTATACATGTATGTCATCTGCATGCCTAATCTTGTGGAAGCCAGGAGAGTCCCTGGAACTGGAGTTAGAGACCCACTGCGAACCACAGTGTGAGTGCTAGGAACTGAACCTGGATCCTCTGCAAAAGCAGTAAGTGCTCTCAGCTCTCAGGGTGTGAGCCAGCTTTCCTGCCTGATCAGACTTCAGAGTGAGTTCAAGGCCATCATAAGCCACATAGTGAGACCCTGTCTCTAAGAAGGGGTGGGGGAGGCAATATTCAGAGACTACTTTGGTTAAGTAACAATTTTTGACTAGCAACAAAAATCTACTTTCACTTGCTAAGATGCCTTGGTTTTCTCTTTAAGTAGATGGAGCAAGAATGAAAAGCAGACAATTAAATATAAAACTTTCCTCGGACTGATGATAAGGAAGAGCACACATCATCACACCGTACACACCGTTTGGGGACCAGGAACATCCACCCAACATTGGCCTCCCCTCCTCTGTGATGAACAAGAAATCCCGCTTCTCGCTTCTCATCCTAATTACTCCCCGTGTTAAGTCTCAGTTCCCTCCATGCCACAGAACAGACCACAGGGACCTGCTCCTCCCAGTGACTGCAAAAGTTAAGTCTGCTCAAATATTTAACACATCTCATCTACTCAGCCGCCACACAGTTCTAGTTAATAGGAAACATACGGTGGAAGCAAGGGCATATAACTGAGGGTCGAATGCCATGGAAGAGATACAGTGCACCTGACCTGTATGCAGGTCATCTCAGGGTCACAGTCTGAGAGAAGTCATAGGAAAGGTTTCCTGAACTATTATCCTTGATCTCAGCCGGAAGCATGCATACAAGGCAGGATAGGCTAGCCCAAGAGGGAACACAAATGAAGAGGGGTAAGCCCACTTCTCCCATCCCCCACCCTCTCCTGCTCACTTCCGACTCTCAGTCAACAACAACAGGAAAGGTGACAGAAAAGCAAAGTCTCTCTCTATTCTCATCTCAAGCCCGTTGTATATTATCTTAGCTGGTCCAGGGTGGGGCTGACCACCTGGGCCATGACCAGCCTCCAGATGGACACCCAGGTTTGAGAAGCATTGCCGCAGCTTGGCGTTCTGTTGTATTAGCCCATTTCAGCCGCCAAGACCACAACTAGGCTGGGTCACTTTAAAGAAGTTTACTTAGTTCACACTTCTACAAGCTCCAGAGATCCTATCTAGTGGTGGTCTTTTGGCTGGCAGTCTCAGGGTAGTTCAGAGACTCACATGGTGAAATAGGGACCATGCACACAAGTGAGACACATAGACAGAGAGACATGTTTCTACTCTGATCCCTTACTCTATGATGCTATGAGGATTCGACCATGAGGATGCTGCACTAATGGCTATATCAGAAGTTAATCAGCTCTTAAACCATTAAGTTTCCAGCCTCCTAAGCCCTTGTATAAATAAACACACCATATCCAAACCGTCACACACACACCCCTCTTCCACAACCACTGGTCCCTTTACCCAGCTAATAATGTCTACGGCTGTGCAGTGGAAATTTAAGCCTTATTTGCTCCAGAAAGCTTGCCCCACCTGGCCTGGATTCTTGATTCTCCACACACCCCACCCCAACCCCAGCCCCAGGTTAGATACTCTGGTCCTGTGCCTCCCTTTGCTTACTAGGGTGCTAAGACAGCTCCGTGGGGCAAGGGTTCTATATACCCTGTTCACATCACTTCATCTTCTGTGCCTTGTATGTTGTCGGGTGCCTTGTTAATATTTAGTTTTCCCCTGGTCTCCTTGTTGCTGGCATCCTCTCTCCACCAATCAAAGGAATCTATTGCTATTTTTGACTGTGTTGAGACTTAATTCTGAGATCCAGGTTTGTGGCATATAGAGGTGGGGCCTTTGAGAGGCAATTGGGATTCGATGAGGTAATAAAGGTGAGGTCCCATCGTGGCAATTAGCAACTTTATAAAGCAGAGAAAGAGAGCCACATCGGCATGCATGCTCCGGCTTGCCATGATGCCCTCTACTATGGTGTGAGGCAGTGGAGGTCCTCTCCGGATGCCACACAGACGTCAGCGTGCTCATGGACTTCTCAGCCTCCCAAACCAAGAGCCAAATGTACTTCTAGTCTTTTATCAACTACCCAGTGGCAAGCATTTTGTTATAGCAACAGGAAGGAGACTAAGATGCTCATGAAATAAGTGGTTTTAAATACTTCATGTGTTGTGACATATAAAATATGATACGAACACAACTGGCATTGGCTGGCAGAATACAACTGACTGTGCCTTTTGAAAAGACATTCATGAATAGATTTGGAGTTTAAAACCTTTACCCTGAAAATGTTCACTAATACTTCCTCTCATGTCTCAGTCTCCCACCCCTCCATCTCCTTGTTGCTGGCATCCTCTCTCCAAGTCTAGTTTGCCACCTTTGAAGGTAAACAAATCCCATTGATAGACAATAGTCTATCATCAATCCAAAGAAAGGTAGAAGAGACTCAGTGCTAAGATCTGAGAGTGAATGTTCCAAAGAGTAACTTTCCACCCTAATATAAAGAATAAGGAGGTGGGGGCAGAGAGATGCCTTAATTGAACCTGAGGTCAGTCCCCAGGACCCTAGTTCACACTACATGTAACTCTAGGTCCAGGAGATCCAATGCATACATACACACACACACACACACACACACACACACACACACACACAGTGGGGAGCAGGAAGGGAATGAATTCTGGTCTTTTCGCTTGCATTTTAAAAACCAATTCTTTTCCAGGGAACAAGATCCACACATGATGTCACCCTGATGGCTGCTAGGGATGAGCTGCCCATGACTCCTGCAGGCCACAGTACCATTTTGAGCTCAGTTTCCTCATATGCACAACAAAGGGACTAATAACAAGATGACCATCTCTAAAGGCATGTCACTGAGAACAAAAGTCACTCCCATAATAGCCATCACTTTTTTAAGGTCAGGTTCATCCCGAATCAAATTGCTGGGGAAGCAGGCCTTCCTCAGCATGGACACCAGGAGCAGGTGTGGACAGACCACACCAACCAGGCGCACGGACAGCTTCAGGTCCATGTCAATGCAAGGACACGCCAACAGAACAGGAGGATCCCAGAAGGTACAAAGGAGCGGTCTTCAATCTTAGTGGTACCAGCTCAGTTTCCCCTCTACTAAATAAACTCTGAGGACATCACCAGAGACTCTTCTAGCCCCTAAAACTATAGACCACTTCCCGGTTTTGAAATTTGATTTCATCCAAATGTGTCCCTGCGAGTAAAGTAACCAATTAGATCTTCACTAACCAAAGCATATGGCATGATAACTATATCAAGTCCTAAGGAAATGCAGACTCATTTTTTGAGCCTACAACTACAGACTGGCTGGCAGCATTGATGAGTCCCCCCAAAGTTCTTCCAAAAAAAAAAAAAAAAAAAAGCATTGTTGTCTATCTTTATAAAGATAATGGCTTCCTTGCTTCCTTCTCTTTCCTTTTATACTGTGACTGCCAGTGGCTTTGCCTCTACCTCCCACGAGAACCCACATAGTTAAGCCCATTGCCCCTTATTCCCTCTCCCGTAGGGTGGAGACGCCGCCCAATCCTGCTTCCTCGAAGCCCCCTCTTGTCCCTTCCATCATTGGCATCGGAGCCCAGAGCTCCATGGTATAGGACAACAGGTGCTTGGCAATGGCAGAGAACTAGAAAGGATATTTCTGGAGTGGTTGGTTTGATTTGTTTTGCTTGTTTTCCTTAAACAAAGTTTCATGCCATAGCCCAGATTAACTTGGAACTCATTATGTAGCCCAAGCCGGCCTCGAACTAACAGCAATCCCATCTCGGCCGCCTAGTGCTGAGGTGACAGACTTAAGAGCAGTTTTGGAGTGGTTGGGATTTTTGTTTTGTCTCTTTTATGTGAAATGTTAATGCCTGGCTATGAGTGAACAACAGAGCAAACGTTTTGAGCATTCCTACACCGCCAACACTGGGCCAAGCATCCCATGCTTTGGCTCACATAATTGTGATAACAGCCACATGAAGCAGCTTGGCTACATTTTCTCCATGATCCAGGTAAGAGAAGTGGTTTAAAGGTTTGTTTTCTCTGTACAACGGGCACTTTTATTCGTGGTTGAAATGTTGTTATACCCAGGAGTTTGCAAACCAAGTAAGGAGGGAGTCTGGGGAGGGTTACTGGGAAGGACTGGCAACTAACACAGGAAATAGAACCCAGGCTGGGGAATTGTCTCTTTTTTGGAGATCCCAGACAGTGCCAAAGGAGGAAAGACAATAAGCTGGAGGCCTTGGGGTATTGCATGTGGCAATGGAAACTGGGTCTCCTGAGTTCAAGGAGGCTGGCCAGGAAGCCTCCAGATAAGATGACTGGCCCCAAGAACTCAGGTTGCCTGGGGCGGGTATCTCCAAAATGTTCCTTGTCAGATTCAATTTCTTTCTCTCACAAAGAGAGCCGTGTCACTAGCTGGCAGAGAAGAGAGCCAGCCTAACCTCTCTACTTACCCATCAAGGTTCCATTACATAGAGCACTGACCCATAGAGCTACCAAACAACAGAAACCCAGCCGCATCCAAGTGTCTTTACTGTCTTCGTGAGTATTTGGCTGTTTATTTGGCTGGGTTTTTTTGTTTGTTTGTTTGTTTGTTTGAAGTCTCTACTGGCTATTTGTCACTTTTCAAATCTCTGTAAGATTTTAAGATATATTTTTATGTTTAAGTATGTGAGTGTTTTGCCTGGTTGTATGTATGTATATGTATTATGTTCGTACCTGAGCCCATGGAAGACAAAAAATAAGGGCATCACGTGCCTGCATCTGGAGTTAGTTACAGATGGTTATGAGTTGCTATATGGTTGTTAGAAATCACATTCGGGCCAACCACTCTTAACCACTGAGCCTTAGCTCCAGCCCCTCTCTGCAGGATCCCTGCTACTTCTCCATGGGATAGTTTAGATTTGTATGGGATACTTATACTTGGCTCCTAAGAGATGTGGGAAAACATGGACAGATGAGTCAGGGAAGGGAAATGCAAGGCCATGAGTCCTTAACTGAAACCCTGGAGGCAGATGCCTGATTATGGAAAGGTAGCCAAGTTCACCCAACATGCAGTGTGTCATAGTCAGAAGTCAATCGTGCTGGGTGGCTGCAGCAAGGCACGTGGATATTCAACCTATGTGAGAGCAAACTGGAACTTGCTCTCCCACTGGGGCAGGCTGTGTGTTACCACCACCAGAGTATATCAAAAATCTTCATTTTTTTTTTTTCCCAAAGCATTTTGCATTTGAGAAATGTCCAGAAAGGATTACAGCAATGTACAAATGCCTTGGATACTAGGGAGGGGCAAAGAAAAGCAACCTGATGAAGGATAGCAGAAAAATAAATAGCCAATCTTCCAAAACCCAAAGATGATAACATTAAAATAAGGTACCAACACCTGCCTCACAAATTAGCAGCTACGTTTTTATTTTTAGGAGAAAAATACTAGGAGCGAGCAGTGAGTGCTTTAAACTCACTGTACTTTGGTAAGAGTACAAACCAGGAGTTATCAACGGCCTCACAGTGTGAACAGCACTGACCTCCAAGTTGCTTTTCCAGGAACCCATTTTCTACACAGGTAATCAACTATTAGACCAAGCCTTGTGGACAGAGGTGTTCACCGAAACAATGGAGATTCCAACCTCATTTTAAAACAGTCACTGACAAGTACATCCTCCTGGAAAGGAGGCACAGTGTGGTAAAACACGGTGAAGCATGTGATGGAACACTAAGACACCTTTCCAGTGCTTCAGAGAGGGAGACTGCATATGACAACGATAAAAGGGACCGGGGCCAATAAAACTGCACTGGGTTAGGATACTACCCAAGGTCAAGAAGCATGGAGAAAGACCAGAATGGAATGCAAACTGAGGCAAGGCCTCTAGGGAAAAGAGCAAAGGTAACTCTCTCCCTCCTCCCACTCAAACTGTAGGAGGGACTTTTCAAAACTATCTAGACAGCTGCAGAGGGAGTCAAACCACTGTGACTCCTCATAAACATTTTAGAATGAAAAGAATTGTCTTTCCAAAGGAAAAGGAATAAATGGTTCAGAATGTACTTTAGAACTGAACAGATAGGACAGAAGGGCAAGGCCCAGGTAACTCTCAGTAACTTCCCACTTCTCAGAGGGTCCACATTCCCGGCCATTAACACAGGATCAGTCCTGTGGAATTACACAGGATCACAGAGTTAGTGATCTGAGTACAAACACCGATACCTGGCATCAGATAGGCAGTAATAAACACTGATTTCCACTTTCCCAAAAAAAAAAAAAAAAAAAAAAAAAAAAAAAGGTGAAGAAGCCACACTGTACAATGCCAACTTTCAATTTTAGCCCTTCAGTCTTACACCAGATCTTTTTGTTGTTAGTTTCCTTTGTTTGTGGAGACAGGGTCTCTCAGTGTAGCCCTGGCTGCCTGAAACTCACTCTATAGACCAGGCTGGTTTCAAATTCACAGAGATCTGCCTGCTTCTGCCTCCTGAGTGTTGGGATTGAAAGCATGCACCACCATGCTCAGCCTTCTTACACCAGATTTTTTTACTCTCATGGCTTAGCAGCCCCCAAACTTGGGCGGAACTTCTTGCTGTGTACGACATTTTGCATACATTAAGATTGTACAGTATTAAATCTAATTAAATGTGGCATATAAATGATACATACATATAATAATCCTGGAATAAAGACAAAAAAAATCACACAGATGTCATTTACATGTAAATAAAAGAAAATGAAACTTTAAAATCTTTACCAGTTTCTAAGACACAACCACCAAGATTACTGGACAACTCTTAAGAAACAGTGTCAACTAATGACAATTTGCTTTTGTTTCTTTTTCTTTTTTCTATCTATTCATTGTCTTTTGGCAGCGCTAGGAATTGAATCAAGGCATTCCTGAACAGGACAGCAGCAGGCAGGCAAGGTGAGTGTTCTGCCACTGAGTCCCCAAAGACCAGAAGCCACAGTGGGACAATGCCAAGGCTTGATTTTAGGCCTTCCAACTTAGACTAAATTGTTTTTAAATAACAGTCATTTTTTAATGTGTGTTGTTCTAAATGATATAATTAAAATGGCCCAACATGTAATAAGACTTCAACGTCAAAGCAAAACTACTTTTTAAAAAAGTAAAAAATTCAAGTCTTCTGTTTGAATCCCCTGGACTGTGGCTTCTCACATTCGAATCCAACTCCTCCCCAGAGTTTTCCTGTTTCTTTTCTGAAGAGCTAGAAAAAAATACACAGAGGAGATAAAGAAATGACAGTCACTGGTGACATTTTTCATTTCCTCTTTAAATTTGGAGTAAGCATGAAATTCCAAGCTCCAAACAGTATTTTTTTTTTTTTTTCAAAACACTGCACCCAATGTCTAGGAACTATGTGGACATTCAGCTAAGCAGCTGCCCAGCCAAAAGAGAACCCAGAATTTAATCAAACATATCTTCAACATCTAAATAAGGAATCTGAGGCTGGATGGACGCCCGGGGACTGTACATCCCTCCCAGCACCAGCCCTGGAACTGTTTTCCCATCTCTCTACTCAAGGGCTGTGCCACCGGAGAACTTAAGTACATAAATAAGGCTAGACCTGGAAAAGCATCTCTGCTGTTTGCACAGTAGGCTCTAGTGCCACTGTTTAGATGGCTTTAAAAAAAAAAGGAAGTGAAAGAGACTGCCACCCACCCGCTGTGAAGCTAGCTCTCTGTCCTTTCCCTACTCTATGGCTCAGATGACGACAGGCTCATGATGTGATATTTGGGCACCTTAGAACTATCTTACAATTTCAGTCAGGTTGCTGAGGTTGACTTATCCTCTATTTTCTCTGGGAAGCAGTGGGGGACAGTAGAAAGAAAATGAATTTAAAGTCAAGCAGGCTGTATCTCTCTCTCTCTCTCTCTTTCCCTTCCCCCTCTCCTTCTCTCTCCTTATCCAATGCTTATTGATATAATATCTACATGGTGACAGACCTCAGTTGCTCTACAGAAAATAAACACATCTTGGGTCATGAGGAGTAAGTTTTAAAATACACATGAAGCGCCCAACTAAAGCACACAACAGGCTGTCTGTATGAGTTCCCATCTCCATCTTCCTACTTCTGGGCTTTGGGTCCAAAGAGATCGGATGCCAGCAGTTCCAGGCTCATCTCTTGATACAGGCCCCAAGCCTGCCAGCAAATTCGAACTTCCACCCTTTCCACCTTAGATACGTCATTCTTTTTAAGCATTAACATTCACTCAAAATAGCACGGCTAGGTAGGACTTTCTTCAGTCACATTGCAGGCCTGATACCGGATACTGTTCAGAAACCCGGCAAAACATAACCATACTTTTAGGAGTGGATTTCTCCTAATGATGTCTCATCACATGTCTCACTAAACTGTAACAATCTGGCTCCCAGGTTAAGGTTTTGTTGTTGTTGTTGTTCCAAACTTTGCAACAAGTGATACCCCATACTACCTGCAGCCTCCAGTCTACTTTGAACTATTTTGTACTTACAAGTCCCAGCAAAGAAACACAGGATGTACATGAAAATCTCCCATCCAGTAAAACTTGTCACTAGCTTCCCTTTCCCCTGGGTGGATGGCTGAAGGAAATGTGGGATCTGCTAATAAATACTCAAGAGATACATTGTCTATCTATCCTGTTCCCTTGTTAGCATGTTCTGATTCCTATGAAAAAAGTAAAGGCCAAATGGTCAGCCAGTCTCAAAGCTCTAAGTGACTAGGATGTCCTCAGAAGAGCGGTGCGTATATTTTACAGAGGAGACAGTCGCTGTTGGAAGCCTTCCAGATGCTTATTATTTGGGCCCACAGAGGAGCCACCCCTGAAGGCAAGCTTGGCAGAGCCTGCTGACGTAAGAATCAGCCTGTGGTAACCCCAAATGGCCAGGAAGGCTTAACTTTTTTTTTTTTTTTTTAAAAGTACTGCTGCGAGGTGGCAATTAAGAGTGGGAAACAATTATTAAGAATCCCTGGTGTGTGTCTTATAAAAACAGGAGCACAAGGCAAAGGCTTCCTTAAGTAAAAGGTAGACCTCTTAAATTTCAGTTAGAAACTCCCGCTGATGGCTTGTAGTTGAAGACAACACTCAGCGTCTCAGCTGGTGGCTTCCACCCTGAACCACAGAGGTTCCTTTTGTGATGACAGGATTTGATACAAAGAAAAAGCAGTATACATTATAGATGTCCCTTCCTCTTCCCTGGCCTAATTTATCCAGCATAGATGGGAAGGAGTGAGAAATTCCCGACTTACTAAAAGAATCCGTAACCACCTGCAAAGACTGGCACTTTCAAGGCATTAACATAATGAAAAGGAAAGAAGAAAATAAAGCGAGGAAGGAGGCTGTAAAGCAGAAGCCGGTCCCGGGTATCAAGATCTTCGGGTGGTGAGGCCTTTGAGGACCAGGGCAGTAGAAAGGGGTCCACGGCTGGGGAGAAAGCGCCCCAGGAAACGACATCCTGAAGAGTCGGAGTGGGGGTCCCGCCGTTCTTAGAAGCCGCAGGGGAGGGAAGGCGGGATCCGGGCAGGCGGGTAGGGAGGGACTCGAGCCGCGCTGCGCGCCGCACCCTGCCCGGGCCACCCCGGGACACCCAGATGTTCAGAGCCAGATCCGGTAGCAGAGCAGGGCGCGCTCAGCTCAGGGCGCGGCGGGGCTATGGGCTCTACCGGTCCCGACCCGTCGGGCCCCTGGCTCCCTTCCGTGCGCAGACCCAACTCACCCGGCGTCCTGACCCGGACCAAGCACTCACCCGGGGCCACCAGCGGGGAACTCACGGCGCCTCCCACGAACACCGAAGCAGCAAGCACAGCGGACCCCGGGAGTCCCCACGGAGCCATCGCCGCGTCCCTCTGTCCTCCTGGCCCCGGTCGCCGCGTCCCGGATCCAGGTGAACGGTGCAGTTCGAGAGCTCCCGGGTGGATTGAGTGCAGGACCTCGGCCCCCGCGAGCCTCTACCCGCTCAGCCTGGACCCGCCGAGACCCCGCCCATAGCGCGGAAGCCCCGCCCCTGCTCGCCGCGCCCGGGTTCCCTGAAGTCTAGACCCGCCTCTGCACGCATGACCCCGCCCCCGAGTCCAAGCCTCGCCTCTCCTGTCACTCCCCCCTTCCCCTCAAAATCCTTGGGTCGCGTCAGCCGCGCGCCTAAGCCTTGGCCCCACCCCAAGCCCCGCCCACCCAAAGTCTCCGCCTCCTCTGTTGGGCGGGCTAACCCTGCCCGGCGTTGTGGCGGGGCTGCGCGGGAGCCTCAGGCTGGGGCGGGTTACTCCTTCTCCAGAGTCCTGGGACTGTCAAACGTGGGAAGAGGAAGGCAGAGGTTAGGCCAGGAAGTCCGGGATGGAGAGCAGGCAGGGCCGGCAGTTTAAGAATGGCGCGATGGTTTTTTTTCTATTGGAATCTTTATCCAGTTAATTAACCTGGGTTTGTGGTCTAGGAAGGAATGCTATGTTCAATGTCATGTTTGGTTGCTTAAAACTTAAGGCGAATTGATGAAAAACTTTTAATTGTTCCCATTCCATTCTGTCTAAGCTACTTCTGTTGAGGAACATATCCCCACACATTTCCAGGAATAACTTACAGGGCTTTTGTTTGATTGGTTGTTTGCTTGAGTTGGCTTGGGTTTTGTTTTAATCATCTTGCAAACACTCCCCTGGAACAGCTCTTCAAGTTGTCCAGTCATTTCTGTCTTCATGTCCTCACATCAGCTCTGTAAGGTGAGTAATATCCCCATTTCACCGGCCCGGAAGTGAGCCCACGATGTCTGGGCTACCTGGGCCACCATGCTCGATGTAATTATCTCCAGTGTTTGCTCGCAGCTTTAATCTCAGCACCTGGCTCAAGGACAGCATGCACTAAGAGGTCAGAAGTAGTTGTTAAAGGGGAATGAACCTTTTTCTGAATAGCTTTGTCTTCACCAACCCGAGGAGACTTCACACAACGTTCTTAAAGCCCAGTCTTGACAGATATGAGTTGAATGGAGGGCAGGTCTTCAGCCCCTTCTGTAAACTGACTGACTAGTGGCCTTTAATTTTCGAGGGGGAGTTATTTCTCCTTTCTAACATCCTCCACCCTTCTGTTACAAACAGCAATGATGTGAGAATTACCAGAGAGAGCAGCTACAGGTTGTTGAGGCTGAAGGTTGGAGGCCCTGCCCTTTGAGCCAAAGACAGGAACTATGTGTCCTGTGCCCAGTTTGTGGCTCATCCTGTGGTCTGACAAACATAGAAGAAAGTCTTTTCTACGTTTATATCAAAGGAAGAGGCTTGAGACGGAATGCAAAGGAAAGACATTGTGCTGGCCATGTTTTTTGGTCAACTCAGCACAAACTAGATTCATCTGAGAACCTTGATTGGGAAAAATGTCTCCATAAGATCAGGTTGTAGGCAAGCCTGTAAGGCATTTTTCTTAATTAGTGATTGATGGGGGAGGGTCCAGCCTATTATGGTTTCTGTAAGAAAGCGGGCTGACCAAGCCATGAGGAACAAGCCAGTAAGCGGCACGATGATAATGAACTAAAACTCTGAACTGTAAGCCAGCCCCAATTAATTGTTTTCCTTTAAAAGAGTTGCCATGGACATGGTGTCTCCTCTCAGTGACTAAGGCATTCCCCCAGTTGTTTTGGTCACCGTGTTTTATCACAGCAATAGTAAACCCTAAAAAGTAATAGGACAAGCATTCATGTGGTTATCTATTAAAGGAGAGAATCCTGGGCTTAGAAACTGAAGGGCAAATTATCATCAATCGCCAAACCAGCTACGTCATTTATTGAAATACAGAGCTAAGTGCCAGAAATGGGTCTGGGGTCATAGGAAAATGCACACAATCTGAAGTATTTTGGCAACACCGTAAGTTTTGCTCAGCAGAAGGGTGTGAAGCCAAGCTGGATCGAGCAGGCAAGCCCAGCCAGTGGCTGTCCTGCTGGGTTCTTATTCCTAAACAATAGGGTCCTGTGCCTCACTCTGACTGGTCAGAGCTCAACCTCACCTTATTACATGATTGGCTAGTTTAAAGTGACAAACCTGCAAGCAGGACGAATTTCAGCAGGGAGGCAACCCAGAGCACACATTCTGAATTCAAGACTTGCTGACCCTGGAGGAATGTGAATTTCTGCTAAGGAGCTTCTTTACAATATTTTAAAATGGAGATTTGTCTTATTTAACCTTGGGGGGAAGAGGGATGACGAACTTTGTTTTTATTACATTTCCTTAATAAAGAAGAACAAATTTATCTGGGGTTTTTTTGTGTGTGTTTTTTGTTTGTTTGTTTGTTTGTTTGGCTTTTTTTTTTTTTTTTTTTTTTTCTGAGACAGGGTTTCTCTGTGTAGTCCTGGCTGTCCTGGAACTCACTCTGTAGACCAGGCTGGCCTCGAACTCAGAAATCTGCCTGCCTCTGCCTCCCAAGTGCTGGGATTAAAGGTGTGTGCCACCACTGCCCGGTTAAGAAAAACAAATTTATGTTGTTTGCAGGAAATGTGGATGAACTTGAGACCATTGTGTTAAGCAAAGTGACATTGAGAAGACAAAATAACAATAGAAAACCAAATATTGCAAACATTTTCTCTCATGTGGAATCTACATTCAAAGAAAAACAGGACGTGGGAACAGAAAGGGACCAGGCTGGTGAGGGGGAATGTGACCAAGGGACATTATATGTATGGAAATGTCGTATAAAAGGCCACTATTTTCTACAGTTAATGTGTGCTAGTAAAAATGCACTCAGGGCTGTTCACTCAAACATCCCCAAGAATTCCAAGGACACACCACACCGTCAAGCCATTTTTCAAGCCTTCTTAAAACATGTGATCACACAGTTATAAGACCAACTCTGTTTCTGAAATCCAGACTGCAACAAAATGCTTGCATGGGTGTCTATTCAAAATGTAAAACATTTTCTCCCTCACAGGTTGAATTTGCTATTTTTAAAAATGAGTAATTTTTAATTGTTGATTAAATTTTCATACTTGAATTGGGTGTCTGCTTATGGCTGTCTAGAAATAAGAATGCAATCCAATACTTAAAACTAGGGGTAAGCCCCATTAACTACCCACAAACCTCTCACTTTAGGGATGAGAAGGTTAGAAGTCATTTCTGATAACTTATATCACTGTGAGCCAAGGTTGGAAGCTAAGACTCTGACATTTCTCTTCCCAGACTCCCAATAATGTTAAGCACTCTATAGCTAGCTGTCTTCGTTAGTTTTACATAAACCCATATTCGTGTATTTGGATAACTTTCAGAAAAGGGGTAATGAAGGGAGGGAGGGAGGGAGGGAGGGAGGGAGAACATTGGGAAAAAAAAAAAAAAAAAAGACCAGAGGAGAGGAATAAATGAAATTGAAGTTATACTTCCAGGTCTTGATTTTTTCTTTTAATTAAATTTTCTTGTTTGTGTGTGTGTGTGTGTGTGTGTGTGTGTGTGTGTGTGTGTGTGTGTGTGTATCCCTCCCTCTGTGTTCCCAGGCTGGTGGTTTAGACCCTGGGAGCTCTGGTTGGTTGGTATTGTTGCTCTCCTCATGGGGTCCCAAACCCTTTTGGCTCACAACTCCATGTCTAGGGGGATCTGATTACTTCTTCTGAATTCCACAGGCATCAGCCACACGAGTGAAGCACACACGCACACATGTGCACCCATGGCTCCAGCTGTATATGTAGGGCAGGATGACTTTGTCGGGCATAGGTGGGAGAGAAGATCCTTGGTCCCATGAAGGCTGGACGCCCAGTAAGGGGGGGGGGGTGGAATTCAAGGGTGGAGAGGTGGGAGTGGGGATGTAGGTGGGGGCACATCTTCACAGAAGCAGGAAGAGGAAGAGGAATGGGATAGGGAGTTCCTCATTACCTGGAAAATGAGGTAAGGGGATAACATCTGAAATGTAAATAAAATATTCAGTTAAAAAAAAAGTTGAAGGCAGGAAGCATGTAACTTTGGGTTTTACTTAATATGCACCTACCTGATTAATGTAAATTGTGGCCATTCTCTGTGAACCCTGGCACGGGATCTGGCCAGTGTTCATCATTCTGACCAGTATTTAATAAAGCTTGCTTAAAATTTGGTTGTTAATGTTTCTGACATTAGAGGAGGTGGCAATGGACCCTTGCTGATTTTTCTGCTCCTACCCCCAATCAGATGTATGAAATTCTGCCATATAGCCCCTGGCCTTGAGTTCTTAGAGAGGGACTAGAATATTTAAGTTGAGCACTATGGGAAAGCCACTATCCATGCTAAATGAATATGGCTGCTTTAGGATCATCCATGTTCCTGTTAGTAACCCTTCACTCATGCTCAGAAAGTAAGCCCAATAAATTCATTTTTGCCCCTTTGGTACCGTTTTGTTAAATCCAACTTTGGTTTATCATTGAGACCTTAAAAAAGGGAAGGGGAGTAAATGTTGCCAGTTTCCCCAACACACCAGGACAACATTTCTCAAAACACCACGATTACCATGATGAAAGCACCACAGGCAAAAGCAACCTGAGGAGAAAAGAACTTATTTGATGCTTCCACAGGCCCATCCTCAAAGGAAGTTCAGACAGGAACGCAAACAGAGCTGGAACCTGGAGGCAGGAGCTGATGGTGCAGAGGCCATGGATGAGTGCTGTTTGCTTGCTTTCATGGCTTGCTCAGCCTGCTTTCTTAAAGAACCCAGGATCATCACACCAGGGTAAGACCACGCACAATGGCCCCAGCCCTTCTCTATCAGTCACTAATTTAAAAAATGCCCCATAACCGTACCTGAAAGCCCTGTCTTAAAGGAGGCATGTTCTCATGGTTCCCTCCTCCCAAATGACTATAGCTCTGTCAATTTGACTTAAAACTAACCAGCACTATCTCATACATTTTTTTCTTTTGTTTTTTGTTTTCTGGTTTTTGAGACAGGGTTTTTCTGTATAGCCCTGGCTGTCCTGGAACTCTCACTGGCTGTATAGACCAGGCTGGCCTCAAACTCAGAAATCCACCTGCCTCTGCCTCCAAGTGCTGGGATTAAAGGGGTGCACCACCACTGCCCGGCCTTTTTTTTTTTTTTTTTTTTTTTTTTTTTTCTTAAAAAAGAACTGATTTAATTGTGGGAATGGGTTCTCTATTAGAGAGCATGGGATGAATTAAAAAAACAAACAAACAGTGCTCTGTCCTTTCTGGGGTGTGCTGATTTTTTTTTTCCAGTTTCTCTGTGAGAATTTGGTTAATCATTCTCCTTAGTAGAAGCCTTTCCTGTTTTTCTCTCCACTGCTAAGTGGTCATTTTCATTACAGAAATGCATGAGTCTCTGGTGACTGGTGTTTACTCTAATTAATACTGAACATTCTCAGTAGAATTTTCTGTGGATTAGATGTAGTCATATGTCCTTGTAAGGAGTTACACGTAGGGAATACGTTTAGAGTCTTTTTTTTTTTTTTTAATTAGAACTGCAAGGGAATAAAATAGTATTTTTAAAAATTTAGGAATTTTGACCTTACAACAAATATGCATTGCCTATGCTGAGGGTGGAAGGCTAAGGACAGAATTACTGTCAATTAATAAAAGATCCGAGCATTGCTTATAGGAATTTCTAAATTTAGCTGGGAGAAAGAAAACAACCAGATGGTAAAATGGCAAAGGTCAAGGGCCCCAGGGTCACAAGACAGAGCCTGGCTAGCAATACTTTCTGCATTGGGTTCATCTTCTCTGCTGATAAAAGATTCAAAGGACAGGAAGAATCTTAAACATGGCAGGCAACAATGAGTAACAAACTTTATTACAAGTGAGGAGACAGAGGGACAGAGACAGAGAACAAACACACACACACACATACAGAGAGAGAAACACCTGGCAAAGCAGAAAGACCAAGGTCCTTTTTGATCCTAGAGTGCTGGGATTTTTAAAGGTTTCCGGTGGCATGAGATGGGTCCCCTTCCCCTAATTTTGATTGGAACAGCTTAGACAAAGAAAGGGAAGCTGGCAGGCCCACAACTTCAGGTAAACGTGTTTAGGACAGACTTTGAACATATCTGGCCAGCCTGGACTGGTCAGTCAGAAGGGTGGCCCTGCTCTTAGGAGAAAGACCCCTGCCAGGTGTTTTTTATTATCTATGGAACCTTTCCCTATCTGTCTGCCTGTCAGAGATCTGTCCAGCCCCTACTCTGTCACAATGACTCACCTTGAGCAGAGCAGCTCTTCTCGGATGAGTGTTCTTCTTGCCTGTACAACTGGAGGGGCAACAGGATGCTTTCTAAGGACTCCCAACCTTAGACTGTAGATGATTCTACAGTCTGATGAACAGCCAAATGATAGAGGGTCAGAGGCTGGCTAGGCTACAGGGTTCTCAGCACAAGGGACCTGTGTGCTTGCTAGTACTGTGTTATGAAAGACACATGTCACTGCCTTTATGAAATAAATGCCAGCATCCCCCAAACTAGATGTGATACCCAAAAATGTCTCTAATGTGACCAGATGTCTCTGGGGTAGGAATGGGAGAGCAAAGCTCTCCCAGTTGAGAATCAGTAAGCTAGAGAAATTCCAAGGAAGTGTAGCTAGTCTGCCACTGGACACTCAGAAAGGTGCGTGGAAAAGCTGTAACTTGAGCTGAGTCTTGACAAAAGTGTGGTCCAGGAGTTGATGAAGGAAGAGAATTGTGATGGTGATACACAGCCTAAGAATGTGTGAGTGCTGGTGCCCAAGTGATGCGCACTCATGACGAGAAGAGAAAAGCCTGCCATGACCCAGTCAGAGCTAAGCATGACACCTGCTTAAAGGACAATGGAGAGTTTCAAATGCCTCACAAAGTGTCATCTATTATAATAAGTAGCCATATCTCCAAAATAGATTTGAGGTAAGAAAAACTCCCATTGTTGAATTAGATATTCCCCATTGTGAATCAGGAGACTTCAGATAGGTCCATCTGTACTGTCCATAGCACATGTGCAAGCATGCATGCACATGCACATGCATCGGGTCCTATGTCAATCATGCTCTAAGTATCCTTGACTTTTACCCCTGCTGCCTGAAGATGCTTCCTTTTGCTCTGGGCAGTAGGGTAGAGGTAGCACAGAATGTAGGCTACTGATATGTCGCAGGACGTTTGATCACACTGTGACCCCTGAGATCGTGAGATTATTTACTGGGAAAACCTGTTTTTAGTTGTGATATGGCTCAGCCTTAGCACACGCCTTTAATTCAAGTGCTTTCTGCTGGAGTATTGTAAACAGGATTAAAGAAAGTCAAGAGGCAGAGTAAGCAACCAGTTGACCGAAAGTGAACATAGGATTATTAAGAAAAAAAAAATCACAGAGAGTAAGAGGGAATTAGAAAGATGGATAGAGAGAAGCATAGAGGGCTGGAGAGATGCCTCAGTGGTTAAGAGCATTGGCTGCTCTTCCAGAGGTCCTGAGTTCAATTCCCAGCAACCACATGGTGGCTTACAACCATCTGTAATGGGATCCAATGCCCTCTTCTGGTGTGTCAGAAGACAGCAATCGTGTACTCATACATAAACTAAATAAGTCTTTTAAGAGAGAGAGAGAGAGAGAGAGAGAGAAGCTCAGAAAGTAGAAGGGAGGGACACCCAGTTTAAAGGAGGTTTGAGACTGCTGAGAGTCATAAAGATTTGAACAGATATTATAGGTAATGGGAGGTCTGCCTAATGTGCACCACTGTGCCTCGCTGAGCTGACATCTGGGCTGTAGCCTGTCAGTGATCCATGAGTCCTTCTGAGCAGCGGTGTGATGCTCTGTGCACAGCAGGAGGGAAGAGCAGTTTAGAGATAGTTAGAAGTAGAGGGGTTTTTCTGTAAGGAATCTGATGGCTGGGGAGGCTTTTCTATCATTGAAAGCTACAGGGTCCATGTGACCTTTCGGGTGAACTTAGATGACCTTTCGGGTGAACTTAGAAGGACTCAGCTTCAGAGATCAGAGAGATGTGAAATGTCTGGCAGATCATGAGATGTGGGAGTAAGGTGATGAGGTGGAAGGTTTAAGAGGGCAGAGGGGGAGAGTTGCCAGTTTCTCTGGATAGCTGAGAAACCCATATGAACCACTCTGCTGCCAAGGCTTAGCGTAGTGACATGAATTCCCCTGTCTTCTCCTCAATATTGCCAGCAAGTCTGTCTGCTTGCCTAGCTACTGGGTATTCGGTGCCACCAACTCTGCCCCCTTATAGGTGAGCTCACCCCACCCCAACCTCATGTGGACCCCCACACAAGTCTCACCTCCATAAAATCACATTTAAAAAGAATAGAGGGGCCTTTGTTTTGTAAAAAGATTTATTTATTTTATATCTGTAAGTTACACTGTTGCCGCCTTCAGACACACCAGAAGAGGGCATCAGAACCCATTACAGATGCTTGTGAGCCACCATGTGGTTGCTGGGAATTGAACTCAGGACCTCTGGAAGAGCAATCAGTGCTCTTAACCTCTGAGCCATCTCTCTAGCCTGGGGCCTTTATTTTTTAAATCGTTTTTAAATATAATTTATTTATTTTCATTTTATATGTGAGGGTGTCAGATATTGGAGCTATAGATAGATGTGAGCTGCCACGTGGGTGCTAGGATTTGAACCCAGCTCCTCTGGAAGGGCAGTCAGTGCTCTTAACTGATGAACCATCTCTTCCAGCCTTATAATCCTTATTTTTAATAATCTTAAAGTAATATTTAGCATTTCCTTTAGCTATGGGTATAATTAGCTAACCCCAGTAAAGATGGCAGGACTTGTAACACTGGCACCTAAAATGGAGATATGTATCGCCATGCAATGATGTTGCTGTCTCAAGATCTTGTTATGGGGACCTGGGTTTGGCCCAACTATCTCACCAAACAATGTGACAATGGGTCTATTTCTTTTGATGCCCATAGATAAAATTTAGAGCAAACCCTAATACTCCTGGTATTCTTGAATAAAACTACTCTAGACATGTATTAAGACTCCAGTCTTAGCCGGCAGTGGTGGCGCACGCCTTTAATCCCAGCACTTGGGAGGCAGAGGCAGGTGGATTTCTGAGTTTGAGGCCAGCCTGGTCTACAGAGTGAGTTCCAGGACAGCCAGGGCTACACAGAGAAACCCTGTCTAAAAAAAAAAAAAGAAAAGAAAACAAAAGAAAAAAAGAAAAAAAAAAAGAAAGAAGAAGAAGAAGACTCTAGTCTCTTGGTTCCCTGTCCCAGGCTACATAAAATACATTAACCAGACATGGTAATGCACCCCTCTTGTCATAGATCTCAGGAAGTGAAGGCAGAAGGAACAAAATTCTGTCCAAATTCATTCTTGGATACATAGCAAGCTCAAGGCTAGCCTGCTGCATGTAAGACCCTTGTGGCAGTTTTAGTAAAAAAAAAAAAAAAAAAAAGGGTTCTGCATAGGCCCATAGGGAGTGGCACTATTAGGAGATGTGGCCTTGTTGGAGTAGGCATGGCTTTGTTGGAGGAAGTGTGTCACTAGGGGTGGACTTTGAGGTCTCCTGCTCAAAACCAGGCCTAATGGCTCCCAGTTTCTCTTCCTGCTGCATAGGATCTAGATGAAGAGCTCTCAGCTCCCTCTCCAGCACCATGCCCTCGTGCTTGCATGCCCTCATGTTCCCCATATGACACTAATGGACTAAACCTCTGAAACTGTAAACCAGCCCCAGTCAGACACTTTCCTTCATGAGAGTTGCTATGGTCATGGTGTCTCTTCACAGCAGTAAAACCCTCAGACAACACTGGATCAAGAAATAAAATAAGGGCTGAGTGTGGTGGCATAGACCTTTAATCCCAGCACTGAGAGGCAGAGGCAGGAAGATCTCTGTGAGTTCAAGGCCAGCCTAAATAGTGAGTGAGTTCCAAGACAGCCGGGACTACATAAAGCGACTCTGTCTAGAAAATGAACAACTAAGGAAACTAAAGTCCAGATTCTGCTCATATTTAAGAGCGCCTTCCTTTCCTTGCCTATCTCAACGTAGGCAAGTTGTCTGGTCTAAGGAGCAGCTATCAAGTGGAGTGGACAGTTGTACACCACCCACCTGCCGCTTCCACCAGCCGAAAGACAGAAGCTGTCATCTGTGTGGCTCCCCAGAAAGGCCCTGAGCAAAGGCCAAATGACTCACCCAAGGTCATGCCCCAACCCCAAGGCAGCTCTTAGGAGCTGTATTGATGGGGCAGAGAACACCCACTTCCAAAGCTAGACAATTTGGGAAGGGCCACTCAGCTCCAGAACTGCCTCATGGGAGAGGCTGAGACCTCCCTGACAACTGCATCCCACTCACAGGCTTCCTGTACCCAGCCCTAGCTCCTCCCACCACGTGCATGGCAAGGGTGAAGGATACTTACTGGGAAGCCCCTTCTTTGCAAAGCTCCCTCTCGGGGGCTTCACCTGAGGAAGCTGCTCTCTCTTGCTCTCTCTCTCTCTCTCTCTCTCTCTCTCTCTCTCTCTCTCTCTCTCTCTCTTCTTCCCTGCCAGGTCCTTCTGCTCCCCATAGCCCGCGCTATTAGCCTTCCCTTCTGCAGTTGGTGTTTGTTTCTTTTACAGGGCTGTGAGGGAAAGGAGAAGAAAGAGAGCTACAGAGTTTGTCTGTGTTACTCTCATCAGAGCTCAACGGTACAGGAAGGAGTTAGGAGCCAGACTAACTGCCTGGCAATGTGTCTTCCTGGGGACACATCCACCACCCTCCCATGCCCCATCTCCATTGTGCCTAGCACTAGGAGACACCACTGTCCTCCACCTGCTTAAAGAGCAAGGACACCTGATCCAGCCAACTCTTTCACCCTCCCACGGTCTGTGGACTCCGATGCTTCCTCAATCTTCTAAGCAAACCCCACCCCCAAAAAACAAGGCCCCCTTCCGACACATTAGTGACAACTTCTGACTTCTTACACACTTCAGGAACATCATTGTTACTTTGCTCTAATAAAACTATGGGATGGGCTTCACTGAAGATGTTTTTGCAGAAAGAAAGGATCTGAGTTGGTGTGGTGGTCAGGAGCACCCAAAATTGTCCATGTGCTGCCCCCTGGAACCTGCAAACATGGTAGCAATGTAGAGAGGCACTAAAGTTGCCAATCATCTCAAAATAAGGAAAATGTCCTATATTCCCTGAGCTGGGTCATTGTGATCAGAACGATGCTTAAAGTAGAAAGGCTGAGAAGAGTCAAGCCACAGGAGGACTATATGGAGGAAAAGCACAGAGAGACAGTGTCGCTGACTTTGAAGATGAGGGAAGGAATCGTACCTCCAGTAATGTAGGAGGCCTTGCAAACTGGAAAGGGCACAAAATCCAAATTTATCCTTGAGCCTCCAAAAATAACTGCAAGCCTACACATGCTTTGACTCTAGTGCCGTGACCCTCATTTCATGCTCCTTACGCAACTGTAAGGGAATTGGAACCGTGTAACTGAGGAGTTTGCAGTAACTTGTTACAACAATAAGGAAGGCATCCAGCAGGGTAACTCAGCTCCACACAGCAGCTCCTGGTTGGCTACTGAAGAGATGCTAAGATGAAGGATGTCTTGAACCCAAGTCCTGGGATGCTGCACTTGAAGTCATCCGTGGCAGCCATGATGGGTGCAAGCGATACCCTTTGGGGAACATTCATGTGAGGCTCAGGGGCCAGAGAAGACAGGGGATTCAGGGATCCTGGAAAAGCAGCCATAGTCTTTAAGGGGTCCAGTTATCACCAATAGGTCAGCAATGTCAAAAATAAATAAAATAAAAAGAGACAGAGTACTCTAGCCTAAACCTTTTCCCCCCCACCCCCAATTTTCTTACACCCGGGAAATCAAACTTGGGACAATTCCTGTATCATGTCAGCTTAGTTACTGGAAAAACCAAGAGGTCAAAACTATTAAGTCTGATTACATCTGGCTCAATATTGTTGGCAGTGAACACATCCCCTGGTGCTGAATCCGTTACATATTCAATAAAGTGTGTTTACCAGTATCTGGCTTTCTTTGTGATGTGAATAAATTCAACAGTCCTGTGATGGTCATATGAATCTAGATGACAACCTAAGCCCAGATCATTATACCAAGAACTGAGGCGATAAAAGTTACGAATTAGAGAAATATCCTGACACACATGTGTGAAAAAGCCACAGTGAAAGCAATTGCTGTGTGTGCTGACTTCAAAACTGGTAAGAAAAAAAAAAAAAATCAAGTGAGCACTGCTTTCCTCCTGATGAACCCGACACGGTCTCTGAGGTGGAAGCGTAACGAGCCGATCAGCTGCAGCCTTCCTAACAGAGCTCTATATTCAGAACTGACATCTGTAGGTCATGCCATTTGTTTCCCAGTCCACCTCTTATAGCAGAGGACTGTTAAAAGTCAGAAGCAGTTTGATCCTGGCTAAGAGGGAACAGACTGAAATGCCGCCAGGAAATGGACCTTTCTTAAACAGTTGGCAGCTGAGTGGGAGGAAATATTGGACGGTTGTTTGATATTTTTTTTGTTGTTGTTGTTTTAAACAAATTTTTTTTCTGAGACAGAGTCTCATGTTTGTGCTGCTTTGAACTCACTATGTAATTTAAGAAGGCCCTGAACTTCATCCTTCTGCCTCTACCTCCTGACTGCTAGGATTACAACCATGCACCATCGTGCCTGGTTTACGCAGTGCTGGGATTGGACCCAAGGCCTTGTGAGCTAAGCAAGCACTCTACCAACTGAGCTAGAGCTCCAGCAGGGCGCTGTTTGGATGCAAAATGTGAATCGCCACAAACACTGTCTTGATGGAAGGGTTTAAAATAAGAACTTTAAATGTCATCAGCTGACCCTAAGGTAGATTGCCAAGCCACCAATCGGTAGCTAAGGTCCTGATGCTGGCCTGTTGTGTGTTCAAACACTTGAACATGGATGCTCTGAGGCAAGAGGGACAATCAGGACATTGATGGGAGTTGCCTTTATCACGATGCTGGGTAACACTATCAAATGAATAAAAATTCTGGCTGCCTCGTTGTTTAATCCGTTCACTTTCTTTCGATCAGAAGTGCCTACCTTACTGGTCAGTGATTCCAATTAACAGTTGGACTGAGACAAGAGGAATTAGTGCAAGGCCAGCTTGGGACACTTAACAAGACCCTGTCTCAATACAAAAAAAAAAAAAAAAAAAAATGAAAAGAAAACAGAAGACGGAGTGAGGGTGGGGTTATAGCTTCGTGTTCTTACTGACTAGCTCTTGTCAAGCAATTCTCTGCAGAAATGCTTCTGTGAGGGGGGAACCATTCTGCCTGCACTAATATGTAGCCATTAGCCACACATGTGGCCACTGAACATCTGAAATAAGGCCAGCGAGAAAAAGAAATGTAATGTCAAATTTTATTTAGTTTATATTCAGTTAAAGCTGAATGAAGTTGGCGGCTGCCATATTGTAAAGTTCAATGAGGGACAAGCCAAACATACTCGAACACACCTTGGTTTACCGAGCAGCATTTTTAAAGATAAACCGCTTTAAATGAAAAGTCTACACCCTCTCTAGTTGTTAGCATGTTAAATATTGTTGTCCTTTCCTACAGCACTTCTCCTCTGTCCATTATTTTGTTTGATGATTGATTTTGATAATTAGCAATATACAAATGATATCTAAAAAAAACTAGACAACTGGTATTTTTACTTTCCAGAAGGCATGGTGATTTTAATTGCCACAAAAGACACTCTTATTGTTTTATTATTTTATTTTATTTTATTTATATTATTTTATTATTACTCTTATTGTTTTATTGCTATTATTAAGTTTAGTAAAGGTCTCTCTATCTCTCTGTGGCCCTTGCTGTCATGGAACTCACTATGTAGATCAGGCTGGCCTCAGATTCATTGAAATGGCATGCCTCTGCCATCTGAGTGCTGGGATTGAAGACTTGCACCACCGTGTCCAGGCCACGTAAAAGACTTTTAAGAAAGTGTTTATGATGAAAATGAATGGGGTTTTGCTGGTGTTTTGAGGTAGTTTGAGACGGAATGAGTCTTGGGCAAATATGAATACCTACCCCACCTCAATCCTCACCCTCTAAGCAGGAAAATTTACTTTATAGACCAAGTCTTGAGAAGAGACTTCTGTTGCTCAGTGTTCTGCTCTGTCTCTTGGGGCAGTTCTGTCAGCCAGGTTCCTGCACTGTGTGTTCCCAGCCTAGGAGTTCCTCCTTCACATAATCTCTATGTTGTGTCTCTCCCTTTCAGTCCTCCACAGAAGCATTCTGCTGGAGTTGGACTCTTGGAATCCTTGTCAGTCTCCCGTAGAATCCGAGCCATCAGAGTCTCCCCTGATGCGTTCCTGAATGACCACGTTTCTCTTCCAGCTTCTGCAGAGGTTGACTGGCTCTGAGTCACACCTCAATCTTCTCAGCAATCGGTTTTCTAACGACATGGCTTTCTGTTCCCACGACAGGATTTCTGGACAGAGTGAAAATTTTTCCAGAACATCAAGTGCTTAATCCTCTTTTCCTAACAGTTTGTTCCCTAATTTGTCCCTTTTGTCGTTTGTTTTACTATAAAGAGCAAAGAGAAGGCGGTGGAAACTTCCATTCTTTACTTGGCTGTTTGCTCAGTTGATTTCACTCCTTACATATTCTGCCTTGCCCTCAGTACAGGAGCCAATTTCACTGCCCTCTGCTACTTTGTAAGAAGAGTCAACTTTCCTCCTGCATATCCACAGGCATGTTCATCATTTTCTTCTAAGCTGTCACCAAGAACTTTCAAGGCTCATCTTTATACCCACCGTTTCTTCAAAGGAATCCGGGCTCTTTCTGTCACAGACTTCAGAATTCTTAATGTGTCTACTGAATACCCAAAGTAACTTCCATTTTTTAATGTATGGAGTGTTATAGAAGTCCCTCACTTCCCAATGTTAAAAATTTGTATTGATGTCTTAGAGTATCTGTAGAAAAATAGCACACACACACACACACACACACACACACACACACACACACACTAGCACTGTTTGGTGTAAAAGCAGGCATCCTGTGTCTCACAGATCTGGAGGGTTCTGCTCCCTCTGAAACCTCTAGGAGAGGATCCTTGTCACTTCCAGCTTCTGTTATCCCAGGCATTCCTTGATTTGGTCTGTTCTTCTCTCCTTATCAGGACACCACGTCATATGGTGTTAAATCCCTACCCTACTCCACCATGACCTCATCTTAGCTAATTAAGTCTGTAATGATTTTATTTCCTTTATTTTAAGCTTTATTTATTTTTATTTATATGAGTACACTGCAGCTGCCTTCAGACACACCAGAAGAGTGCAGAGTGCATCAGATCCTGTTCCAGATGGTTGTGAGCCACCATGTGGTAGCTGGAAATTGAACTCAGGACCTCTGGAAAAGGAGTCAGTGCTCTTAACCGTTGAGCCATCTCTCCAGCCCATGATTTTATTTCCAAATAAGGTCATGTTCTGAGCTATTAGGAGTTAGGACTTCAACATATTTTTAGTGGGAACACAATTCAATCCATAACTAGACAGATGATAGATAGATAGATAGATAGATAGATAGATAGATAGATAGATAGATGATAGGTCTTCAGAAATGTATACTGAAAGGCACAAGAGAAAGAACAGAAACATGTAAGCACTTCTACAAGCTCTGCCTGGGGTCTGTTCACTATTGTAAGCTTGAGGATGGATGAGACTGGGGCAGTCAATGAAGGCTGGCACTACTCTAGAGTGTGGCCACGAGAAGGCCATTAGTACACTCATTGTGGTTATTAGTACACTCAGCTCACTTGAATGGGTTTAGTCTGTGTCTCCTTGATTGATATGGAAGTTGAACACCTCTGCATATGTTCATTGGCCATTTATATTCCATCTTCTAATATGATTATTTGTGTCTTTTGTCTACCTCTATATTGACTTTAATTATTCATACAGTGACCTCTATCTAATTCTGTGTGTGATACGAAATGGGAACGTGTAGGCAGAAAGCAGGGTGTCTACTCGACCTTTGCCCAGTGACCTGCCTTCCTGGCTAAATCCATCATGAATCAAGCTTTTACAGTCATGATGTCTGTCCTCAGCATTTATTCCATGCTCCGGATCCCTTTTGCAGACAGCACACTCTTCCACACTCATGACTCAAAAATCACTGTTTGTATCTGTGATGACAAGTGTCTGTGTGTTTTGTTCTTGTTCCAAAATATCTTGACTCTTCTTGACAGTTCCTTTTCATTTAAGTTTTAAGAGCAGGTTATCAAATTCTATGAAAAGACTGTAACTTTAATTTTTTTACATCTTATTTTTAATGATGGTTATTAAACACTTTAACTTTCCTTGTAACCCACCAGAGGTAGTGGAAAAGGAAAACTATGGGGTGGGGGTGAGGTGGGGAGTGGACCTATTTAGAAAGGCTCTTTGGAGCACCTCCCATCTGTGTTGTCTGGAAATCAGCAGTTCAGTTCACTGGTTAGTAGGTAGCAGCCTGACCCACTCACAAGCACTTCATAGATACACCAGCAGTCCAGTTCAATAGAGTCAGGATGGCAACAGAGGTGACATGATCTAGCAAAGACAGCCAGGCCTTAGCCTCAGCTTGAGTCAGCAGGAGGGAACAACAGGAATGCCAGAAGTTCTCAGCTGTGCCTTTCTCAGGGAAATGAAGATCAGCAAAGACATGAGATTTACAAGCTACACAGCTAGCTGTACCAGCAAGCCAAGCTCTGTCTTCATCACTCCTCGGATTCCTATTGATACCCTCCAAACATCATGTGTCCTCCACGTGTCTTGCCTCAGTATGTGCATCCAATCAGACCGAGTCCTTTGAAGTGGTAACAAACTACAGCACACTACCAGAAGTTTTTTTGGTGAGTTTCTCTCTGTGGCATCCTGACAAATGCAGCTCAACTACGCAATGTAAGGCGGACCAATACGTGTGTGTTGTTAGCAAAGAATCCTTCATCACATGTCCTTTCACGTGCTTGCTTTTGCAGAACATCATCTCTCCTGGTCTGCATCAGCTAAACGTTTCTTCACCAGTCTGCCTTAGCCTTTCATACCTATGTCTACTTTAACGAAACATTCCTTCATGTGTTTACCCCAGCAAAATACCATCCAACCGACTTTCCAAAGAACCCTCAACTTTCCACTTCAAAAGACCTTGGTCAGTGTTAGAGTTTCCTGTAGACCAAATACGGGGCAGTCTGGTGGTTTTACATGTTATAGTCTCCCTTTCCATGGCCCCTTCGATATCCCCATAAGCTTAGGAATATTTTGCTCTTTCTCATGCAGTTTTTAGTCTTCTCTAAAGGCTTACTCACTTTGTGAGTTTTATTCGGTGGTGCTTTATTTTTCTATGATGGCGGACAATGTCTTTTTCTAGTGTATATATTTTTTTTTAAAAAAAGAGAAATAGTATAGAAATATAATTTATGCTGTTTCTTTTGTTCCCCTAATAATAACAATATTGGGACTGGAAAGATGGGTTAGCGGTTAAGAGCCTTAGTTACTTTTACAGAGGACCTAAGTTTGGTTCCCACAACCACCCATAACTTTAGCTCCTGGTGATGCAACACTATCTGCTGGACTTCTCAGACACCAACACACATACACAGATACACGTATACACACATGCACACACACATGTACACGTGCATGCACATGAATGTACACACACAATGAAAAGCAATCTTTAAGAAAAAAACTGAATAGGGGACTATGGAAACGGCTGGGGGCACTTGCTGCTCATACAGAGGAGCCAGGTTTCCAGCACCCATAGGACTGCTCACAATTGTCTGCTGTCAGTCCCAGAAGATCCAACACCGCCTGACCTCTGCAGGCACCTTGCATGTACGTGGAACACATCTTTACATACAAGAAAAACACCCATATAGACTCTTAGGAGTTTAATGCTCTTCTGGAGTTTGGCCTCATCATTTGTCAATGTTCAATTGTTTGCTCAGCTCCTGCTTTTTTTTCAAATAATAACATGTCTCATTATTTTTATTTTCCTTGTTACATATAATAGTGTGGCAATAGTGTTTTTCAAATATCTGGATTTTTAGAAAAAGAAATTAAATCAGAATAGACAGAAAATACTCAATATCTTAAGCACATTCTTTGCAGCATTAGACATTATCTCTTCTTTAGTCAATACAAGAACGGTCTCTTTAGGGTTCCTGTGGCTTCGTACTTCAGTGACACGAAGCTGCTCCTTTGTTCGTTTTATTATCGATGGGTTAAGAATATGTCTTTCAATCTTTATGATCAGAAAGGACAGCATCATAGTTCCGTTAGCTGCTTTTCCTTTTAAAATTATGACATTAAAACAAACAGTGCCTTTAGATCAATGAAACACAGTAAACCAATTTACAGATGAGAGAACTGGGACTCAGAAATGTAAGGAAATGTACCTGAAGAACACAGTCAGTGAAGGATTCGTCTGAAACCTGAATGTGCCTCTCTTACACTGAAACACAGGCTGCAACAATGGCTTGAATGAGAATGATGCCCATATATTTGAAGTTCTTGGTCCCCAGTTATTGGAGCTGTATGTGAGGGGTATGTGACCTTGTTGGATGAAGTGTGCCACTAAGGATGGCCTCTGAGGTTTCCAAAGCACAAGCCAGGCTCACCAGCTTTCTCTTCTTGCTGCCTGTGGACCCAGATGTAGAACTCTCAGCTATTTCCCAGAACCGTGTCTGCCTACAAGCTGCCTTGCTCATTGCCAAGATGATAACGGAATAAACCTCTGAAACTGTAATCCAGTCCCAATTAAATATTTTCTCTTATAAGAGTTGCTATCATCATGATGTTTCTTCACAGCAAAAAAACACAAGACAGGTACCTTTCAAGGAAGCTCACAGGGTATCTTATGATCAGCTCATGTTTACTGACTGTTAGTCCAACGGTAGATATTGGCAACTGTCCCTGTATACTACCTAGTCTAATTGCACCCAGTGTCTTTGAAGTGTGTATGCCTCTTCCTTCCTTCTTTCCTTCTTTCCTTCTTTCCTTCCTTCCTTCCTTCCTTCCTTCCTTCCTTCCTTCCTTCCTGTCTTTCTTTTTGTTTCTTCTTTCTTTCTTTCTTTCTTTCTTTCTTTCTTTCTTTCTTTCTTTCTCTACTTTATGTTAGATGTTAAGGTTTTACCATTGGGATAATCCCTTAGCCCAAGAAATACACATCTTTCTTAAACTTCATTTTTTTTTTTCTGTTTGAATGTTTCTGGTTGTTGGTCCTGATTGGTTGGGTTCCTAAGCACCCAAACTCATATGCATATACCTATGCACATAGACATAAATAAAAAGAATAAAATAAATATTAAAAGTTAGCTATTTGCTTTGAAGTATGCCACAACTACCAGGGACAATTGTTCTGAACTAGAAAGGACAGCCACTTAACAAAACCTTGATCTACAATGGGCATAGTAGAGCATGCTTGGAACCCCAGTATTGGGAAGCTGGGGCAAAGGGTTCAAGTTTGAGGTCTAGCTGGGCTATCCAGGAAGACCCTTCTCAAAAAGCAATAGTGAGTTCTTGGACCTGTGGGGCTATATAGAAAGACCCTATCTCAAAAATTAAATAAATAAACAATAAAATAAAAGCCCAAAGAACAGTTAAAAATGACAATGTCATCATACTTCCCACCTTTTCCCCATTTCAACAGAGACCCTGCAAAAAGAAGTAGCAAGAGTCTAAGTTGCCTCTTCCACCCACTAAAGAATGACTTAATGCAAATTACCTGGCAGTCTGTGTGAGGGAAGGGATGACTCCAGAAAGCTGGCAGAATTCCTAATACCCACTAGTGCAATTTAGTTTAAAATATAGGTGTTTATGTATAATGACATTATTTGGACCACAGCATTTTCTTGAACTACGCTCTGGTTAGTGAATGTCTCTCCATGTTGTCTGCCGACTTGCCTCTTGGCCAGGCCTTGCTGTTTTCAGTGAGGGAGAGAGGCATTGCATTCCCTGCTCTTGGCACAGACTCCTGTTTATTAGCTCATTTTATCCTCACGTCAACCTGGGAAAGTCAGGAATGGGTGGTTTTCTACTCTGACCTTCTAGCCCTGTTGTTACGCTTAAAACATAGCTCTTTATGTTTGATACCCAAACCAGAACCCACTCTTAAAGCCATTTAAGCTGTAAATATATGTCTCTCCCTTCCAAACCTTCTGTTTCTATGCTGCTTTGAAAAAAAAATAAACCCCCAAAGAACAACAATAAAGACAACATGAATATAAAACACACACAGCCTATAGAGTTCAGACCTAATTTTAATTTTTGTCATCTGAAAGCTTCCTCTTTTCATGCCTCTCAGAAGATGATTTATAACCTGAGTCAGAACAGACAGAGTAGCCTTCAGAGGGATAACGAGCCCTGAGAAGGGTCATGGGTACCAACTTGGTGGCCATGGACTCCTTAGAAAAAGCAGTTCATGCCACACGCCAGGATGCCATTGGAGTCAGGGTAGAGACTGTGGCTGTGGTCTTGAGAGTCAGTCCTGGACCAATTGTTTTCCTTCTGTGTTTCCAGTTCCTCTATAAAAGTTGAGGTTCCTATGCAAATGTCAACTGTCTTACAGGAGCATGGTCAGGATCGTGCCTTATAGGATCATCTCATATTGTAAATCTAACACGAGCAGATCATTCACAACACACCCAGAATTATCCATGAAGGAAAAGACTGATAAACTTGACTTAATTAAAAAAATTTTTTTAAAGTTTCCTAACTATAAGATGCCATTAGCTGTATGGATGGAAAGCTCGGCACATTGTTGGTTCCAGCCACGCCTAGGATACTTCCCACCCATCAGCTCCTTCAGCATGTTGCCAGTGTTCCTTCCAAAGGTGCAGCTCACACCCTTCACTGGGTGACTACTCTGACTGATGTGATAGGACAGAAGCAATGCTACATGACGTCTGGTGCTAGATGGCAAAGGATTACAGTATACACAGATTATAGCTCTCTTGAGACACTTGCCTTGGAACCCAACTACAGTATTGCAAAGTATTACAGGCAAGGGCCAAAGAGATAACATACTAGTAAAATGTTTGTCTTGTAAGCACAAAGACCTGAGTTTGATGCCCAGAACCCAAACAAAACAAAACAACAAAAACAATAAGCCTGCATTGTGGCATATATTTAAAATCCCAGCATTAGAAATTTCCCTGGAACTCACTAGCCAGCCAGCCTAGTCTTCTTGGAAAGCTCCAGGCCAATGTAAGGCCATCTCTCAAGCAAAGAAGCAAGCGTGATGGAAGGTGGATTGATACCCGCTGAGGAGTAAGACTAAATGTTGTCCTTTGGCCTCTCATGTATATGTACACATGCTCATGGCATACACCATATGTGCACCTTTACACAGACACACAGACACCACACACACACACACATACACACACACACACACATATATATATACATATATATATATATATACACACACACACACACCACCACCAACAACAACAACAAACAAACAAAAATTTAAAAAAATAGAAAAGAAAGGAAGGAAAAACACAAATACCTGGAAAATAGGAAGTGAGGTTTCTGCTGTTCAACTCAGCTGACTACACAACTGGCCAGGTCCCTTGGGAGCTAACCTTCCCACCCTTGGTTGAGCCTTTCTAGGCAATGATTCCTGAGCAGAACAAGCCTTTCCTACTGAGCCGTCTTTAAAGTATAGGGTGCATGAGCAAAATAAGGTGACTGAATTGATGTGAAAGACAGCATCGGGGACATTTGTAACACAGCAATAAATAACCAGAAAGCCCACATGCACATGTGCCTTGCTGTCAAATCAAACCTAAAAGATATAACAATGGTTTAGGCAGGGGAGTGGGCAGAAGTGAAAAGCTTCTGGAGGCCCAAGGGGCCTTCAGGACTATTCTATCCAATACAGTATTTCATCAGGGAGAGGCAAATTAAAACACTCTGTAACCAGAATGGCTAGAATTCTGTCAGTAATACCAAGTACCAGTGATGTTAGGGACCACAGAAATGATCTCAGAACTGCTAGTAAACGAGTAAACTGGTCAAACCACTTTGGAAAACTTACACAGGATCTAGTTATGTATACTAAACAAAACTGCCCTATAATTCCTCCTGTTTCCGCCTAGATATATAATTTTTAAAATCCACAAAAAGATACAGAATGATGCTCATTGTCTGAGTTAGTTTTTTATTGCTGTGATGGAACACACGGCCAAAAGCAACTTGGATAGAAAAGGCCTTATTTGCCTTACAATGTTCTGACCCAGTCTATCAGAAAGTCAAGGTAGGAATTCACGGGCGGAACTGAAGCAGAGCCCGTGGAGGGATGGTGCTTACTAGCTTGCTTTTCCATGGCTTACTCATTTTTTGCTTTCTTATAGCACTCAGGACCTCTTGCTTAGAAGTGGCACTGCCCACAATGGGCAAACTATGAGCAAAAAATAAATTCTTAATTAAGAAGTTTTTGTCATAGCAATAAGAAAAGCAACTCATACAAACTTTAATGTCCTTAATGTAATGGGTAGCAGCTATACATGGCCGCAGACCAAATTCTTTGCAGGATAGGTAGATAGATAGATAGATAGATAGATAGATAGATAGATAGATAGATAGATAGATAGATAGATCTATTATTTTTATATGTATGAACATTTTTGCCTGTGTGTATGTATGTTCACTATGTGTACATCTGACTTTGGTGGAGGCCAGAAGAGGATGTCAGATCCTCTGGAACTGGAGTTACAGATGGTTGTAAACTGCCATATGGGTTCTGGAAACTGTAGTCTTTTGCAAGAGCAGCAAGTGCTCTTAACCACTGACCCATCTCTGAAATTCCCAGCTCTCTCTCTCTCTCTCTCTCTCTCTCTCTCTCTCTCTCTCTCTCTCTCTCTCTCTCTCTCTCTCCTTCCCTCCCTCTCTCCCTCCCTCCCTTCCCCCTCTCTCCCAGGCAATAGTGATCTATCAACAAAAATTATAATGTTTAAGGGGCATGAAAAGGGAAAAGTATTTATGGAGATACTCTGGGTCTTTCCAAGTAGTGTTTCTCTGCTCTTGTTTGAGATATGTATCTGTGTCTCTCAGTCAAGCCATCACTAGCCACTTGCTTTACCCCCTTGATTCACTACAAACGCCTGCTCTCACCTGACCCACACTCTACTCTGCCCTTCACTAGAGGATCTTTTGCAAAGCACAAATCTAGGCTGGGATACATCTCAGTGGGTAAAGTGTTTGTTGTACAAGCACAAGGATCCTACAATTCACATAAAACATGGGCACATGCTAGAGACGAGGTGAAGGCTCACTGGTTAGCCAGCGTCATCCAAGGGGAGAACCCCAGCCTCTTGGAGATTCTCTGTCTCAAAAATATGTCATAGAAACTGATAGAAGAAGATGCCCAATTTCTACTTTCAGTTCCCACATGCTGCATGCAGAAGTGAGTACATGCAAACATACATGCACACAAACCTACACATATACATACATACATACATACATACATACATATGCATACACATGTACATACACACACATACACACATGTACACATACACACATACATACATACATACACATGCACACACAGAGACACAGACACACATACATATACAGTCATGAAATCACAAATCTGATCATTTTCCTACCCTCTTTTTTTTACCAATATATTCCAGAAGCTCTCTGTCATTTTGTAGACAAACATCCAATCCTCTGCTTGAGCAAAAGGCCCTGCCTGATTCCGTTCCTGTCCACCTTTCCAACCTCAGTGAGAGCCATTACTGGGCCCATATCTCACCTTCTCTTCCTACAAAGCCTTTGAACACCTAGATTGTTGATGTTAGTATGCCTTTAGCTTTCCCTTCACCTAGCTAAAGCCCACCCAAGCTCCTTCTTTCCTTGGACTTCAGCTCAATCGCTCTTTACCTGGGAAGGATCCTACAACCTCTTAGCACTCACTAGTTATGCATTGTCCACTTACTTGTATGACAGTTTAGGGACCAACCCAACAGAACAGACAGAGGGCATCTCATTCCCCACTGCGGGAGCCAAATCCAGGAAATTACCTGCTGTTCTGGGAAACCTAGTCAATACAAGATTAAGAAAGGACATTCCCAGGTCTCAGGTCCCAGGAACTTAAAGAACATCTGACATTCCCTGGGAGTGGGTTATGACAGTGGGATGGTCTAGGGTATAAGGTTATGACAGTGGGATGGGCTTATGATTCAATAGTGGGATAGCTCTAAGGAAAGACCCTCACCCAAATTTCCCGGTTTGCTGTGTCTTTATAACCTGCCCCCAAAATTAAACTTTCAGAGCTTGATCAGAATCCAGACTTGCTCGCATTCTTTGTGTCTCTTGTCCTTTCATTCTTTCGCCTCCTTCCCTAGGGTCTCGTCAAATCCCCGCAGGCCGGGGCAGCTCACCGGTACCTAGCTTGGTCCCCAAGACAGTTTGGTGCTCAATGATAGTTTTTTTTCTACCAAAGATGATACATACATGGCTTAGGACTCAATACCCCCAAATCATGGACCCTACCCATAGTCTAGAAAACCCTAACTGAAACTCCAGACTAGAAGTACTATGACAAGGTAAATTGCAATAGGTTGCAGATATTATTATACTGTTGCAAAATCTCCCAGTATTATCTAACATTGCTCTGCGTCCTGGTGAGAGGTGTCTCTGGTTACCTGCTATATATGCTAGCTTCTGCTTAATTTTGTATAATGACATCAGGGTCAGCATGCCCAATATACAGTGCTGTGGCATAGCCTTTAAACTCTAAAACAGGAGAGGAAACGAAAGGGTTTGAGTGAAGCCAAGAACCCATTTCAGAGATGACAATATCTGAGAGAAGGGTATAGATAGAAAATTGAACAATAAAATAATTGATAATGGGAGAGTATTTTCAACAGTGCTATCATACAATGGACATAGAGAAGGGCTGTCTATAATTTCTATTTGTTGGTTTCACTAAGATGGATAAATTACTTTACAGTGACATATACTTGTGATCTCAGTACTCAAAAGGCTGAGGAAGGGGCATTGTGCATTTCAGGACAACCTGAGTTCCAGGCAACAGCAAGACCCTGACTAACAGGAAAAAGAAAGCCCTAGAACACATTGGACACTGCCATCAAGTTACCCTTGGCTGCAAGTTTTCATTTAGTTCTGAGATGGGAGGTGACTTGTGTTTCAGATCTAAAACCAAAGTGATGTTCTGGCAATGTTTGCTTCAGCGAGTGATGGTCTATTTCCAAGATAAATTGTTCTTGCCATTTCTCCCCATCAACACTAAAACGTTGGATGGCATTTTATTTCTGAGCATAATGTCTTGGAGTAAGTCTCATATTAATGGCTCTAAGCCCCAGCTTGAGTGACATTTGTAAATTTGCCACATCCTAATTTGAGACTGAGAAGTCCGAGTCACACCCTTGTAGTTAGAACCTCAGAAGCCACATTCCTATGACCGTCTCAGCATGTGAACTGTGAACTTGGAAAGTGGATGTTTCTAACGTGTTTCAGAATGTGTTCCAGCACCTACTCAGTGGTGAAGGGGAAGGTGCCAGACACCTTCATGAAAGCACAGCCAGTGTCGCTGGTCAGCCTGGGAGGAGCTGTACCACTCCCCTCATGATTTGGGAAAGGTGCTACACTATGTCTCAATGTCTGCCAAGGTGCCAAGGATTCTTTTTCCTTTGAACCCTCATTCTATAGTTAGACACTCCTTAAAAAATTTAATATTCAAACGATACCCTTGGTATCTCTGACGGTATAAGAGGTTCTGGTTCTGATATTTATAGCTGTATTGTAAATTGGTTGAGAAGATTAGCCCCATACCCTAAGGCAACCCATCCCTTTCCATCATCAATTATTGATGAGAGACCCTTGGGAGCACTAATAGAGTGTAATCAATAATGGGGGGGGGGGAATGCTGAGCTACTGGATGTTCTCTGCCCAAAATGTACGAGTCACTGAGTCACAGCTGAGCTCGGCAGTCTTCTACCATTTAGTGCCTGGTTCAGGCCCCTGAGTGTAACGCATAAGAATAAACTTGTGTGCCCAGAAAAATATCTGCATTATTTGAGGCTAAGCACAAGACTAAGTCCCATCAAAATCTGTGTATACCTCATTCTCCATTGTCTATAAAGCAATGGATTTCTTCTAGATTAAAAAAATAATAATAACGTTAAGTTATTTATTATCTACTAGAAGTCTGTTCAGAGTCAGATGGGTCTAGGTTTGGATGTACCTTCTTAAATGATAGGTCAAAACCAACATTACTCATTTATATGCCCACTTTATTCAGAGTAAACAAGGCTTCCCAGAGATTTGGGGAAGTAGTAAATACTGTAATTGCCATAAAACCAAAAGTATTATGGTTGAGGAGTTAGGTGAATAGTCTTCAGTTTTCTTGTTGTAATAGAAATGGAAACAAAGTTTGTATCTATTTTTCCAATGCTAAAATCATAAGGAAACTTTTCAAATTATGATACATCTCTGTCACAAGTACAGATTTATGAATATATTTCAATCTAGATACAACAGGGAAGTTTGATTGTACTGTGCCAATCACGATTAAACTGAAACTTTCTCAACAGATAAGCATGTACTAGATCCCAGAAAAATATGTTTAAACAACTCTTTGCTTTTGTGTTTTAATAATTTCCCTGCAATAGGTTACACACCGCACATCGACTGTGGCAGTAGCTGTGGATTGGCTAATTCTGAATACTCCTTTTCCACTGGGGTGGACATTCTGCACCATGTCTAGACATCTGCTTATTCAACTAGAAATTGAGCTTTCTTGGGACTCATCTCAGATCTTGGACTCTCTGCTTTCTCCTGGATGAATCACTGCCAACCCCCAGAGGCACTTTTTAGACTCTCAAACGGGATAAAAATCTGCCAGCTTGTCCATTGTCTGCCCTCGACAGCTCCTGCTGGAAGACAAGAATATCCCCAAGGATCCTGAGGTCTAAATAGATGATGTCCAAGCTCCCGGGAAAAGTGCTGTGTCAATGATGCAAAGCATGTATTATGATGTAACTAGACATCCTTATTAAAAGGTTGCAGAGAGGCAAGATGTGTAAATGCTTAGGTAAAGGTCAGTGTTCAGTATAATCACGATTTTTGTGACTGTAAAAGTAGTGCATTCTTGGTTTAGAAAACACAAAACAATTAAAATGAATATGAGATAGTAAAAACTCATGCTAGCACATCTCCACCAACCCCCCCCCCCAAAAAAAACAACAACAAAACCCAAAAACAACAACCAACACCACCTATCCAGAATACATCTTGGACTGATTGCCTATCTCTTTTCCTTCTGTAAGAATACTTACAATTGAGCCTGGCAATGATGGTGCGTGCCTTTAATCTCAGCACTTGGGAGGCAGAGGCAAGCAAATCTCTGTGAGTTCAAAGCCAGCCTGATCTACAGAGTGAGTTCCTAGACAGCCAGAACTACATAGAGAAACTCTGTCTCAGAACCCCCCCCCCCAAAAAAAGGAATACTTACAATTATCCATTCATTGTCTAACATTATGATCATTTAGTTAAATGGATTAACATAAATATTCATAGTGGATTTTCTTGCCTATGAGAATGTACCAAAGCCCCCATGAGAAAATGTCTATTAGTGTTTTCCTAGAGTGTTTCACACTGATGGAAACTCACATAACATTGACTTCTAGTCATCTTTTTCTTTCTTCTTTATCCCCTAGTCAAGCTGAATGCTTGCACATGTACTCATGCACACACACACACACACACACACACACACACACACACACACACCATTTTTACAGCCTGGCCTCTGGGACTTGTTTTGGAAGGTGGAGTGTTCTCCATCTTCAGCTTTCCATATCTGTGTGTTTGATTCCTGTGATACCAGAGGGCTATGGTAGCTTAGGAGTGTGGGCTTTGAAACAGTGCAGCTATAAGCCATCTAGGAACTTCTGCTACAGGACCAAGGTGAGTCCTTTTACTTCTAGTTGTCTGCCTCCTCATCCAGAAAATAAAAGTAATAAAGGTCCTTACCGTCAGAGATTAGTTATGATACCCAAATGCCTTAAAAGTGTGATCTGAACCAAGTCCTAGAGGCCAGGGGGTTCTCTCTC